>NC_028644.1:2112841-2141425 GCF_001406875.1 Solanum pennellii | reverse complement strand
GGGGGGTATATTTTGTGTGATAAGAGACAGGAAAGGTTTTCCATCTTCATTGACCACACTTCACTGCTTACCACCAAAGTGAAAAGATTCCGAGCAGTATACTATGACGACGAGCAAAACTTGGTATATATACATCTTGTTGCGTCACAGGTCTACTTCTTGAAGGTCATCACTGAAACTGCCACCATTCGTTGAGGAATGCATCGAATTAGCATCACTGGGCATGAATGAAGACGGAGGCATACTCAATCTAGAGCCTGGTGGTTTTATTTCAGATCTATTAGGGGAAAAAGCATCAGGAAAGCTGCCACTCCATGATGCAGTTCGCCGAGAGTTAGCTGATAGAGAGCTAGCAACAGCTCCTTTATTGGAGAGGTTGTCCATGCTTGCAAACCTTTGCATAGGCGCAGCGCTTGATGTTGGTGCAGGGAAATGGATCGGTCCATTAACAGCAGAAACTGAATCACTCTCACTATTACTTGAAGTTTCTTGCTCATTGGAAGTACTGTTTCCCGTCTCTTCAACAGGGGACATCGGTGCAGGGACAAAAAACTTGGCATTGCCAGCAGTAGCAGGCTTTATGGAAGGTACAGAAGGCGACTGGAATAGATTGGTTGGGTTACCACCACCTTTGTTGAATGTGTCAACGTACCTGCCAAAAGAAGGAAGAGAAGCCAGTCAGGTTTCTCTATTTTGAGTTATAGAGGAGAGAGCATCACACGCACTTAAAATCTTTCAATGACCTATCAACAAATTTTCTAGATTAAAGCCCTTGTACATGGTCATATGAAGTAGTAATAAATGTATGTTCAAACCTTTGAAAACATTGCTTCAGCATCACTTTCAGTGATAAGGATTGATTCTTATGTTATAGAGCCAGTCAACTCAATTTTATCATGGTGCCACCATAACTAATAGAGGAAAGAAATACTGCTTAATACTTTTATTTTTTGGGATCAGTGTCTTATCAGATACATGTTTTCACACTAAAAATTATTAGTTTGATGCATAGGAGCTTTATCAAGTATTTACTCTCACCATTTTAAAATCCTCTTTCAGAATCGGACGAACTAAGTACAACAAGGGCTGTTTAGCTTAAGCCAACCCAAAAGGTTCAATCAGATGGGTGATAACCTTTTTTATAGCTTGTCCAAAGATGTCACTAACCATATTAGGTCTCTATTAGTCCACTTTTTTATAGGTCTACTGGTCAAATCATATCATCGGAAATAATTATCATGCCAAAATCACTTGCCTTGACCGGACACCCATACGACCACGAGCAGAGAATTGGTTGGAAGTAGGTGGAAGAGGTGGAATTCCAGCACCATCAGCAGCAGAAGTTGGACTCTTCATTTCCGGAAACCCATTGTTGCATATAGAACTTTCACTTTTTAATACACTCTTCACATTATAATCTGGCGCTCCATTCTGGAAAGCAGCAGCGGTTGGTGGGGGTGCAAGGGGTGGTTCCGCATCAGGAAGTGCTGCTCCTTCCTCTACCCATCTTTTAAGGTTTTCATCATAATAAAATTTATTTGAATCACCCAATTTTGCCTACAAGGGATCAAGAGACAAAAGGAAAGAAGTGTCGACATCAAATTTTGTGAGGACTACAATCTAGAAAACGACAAAGATGAGAGAAAAATAAATATCTACCTGACGGCCTTGACGGGGTTTGAGCACTAATCCAACAGTTTTATGGAGAAGCTGGGAACCAAAGCTAAAGCGACGAAACCGTGATGTCCCGCCAGCTCCTGATGCATCGCTTCCTGTGTTACTTGAGCTTGCTTCCTTTGATGAGTCAACCTGATCCAACACAAATTCATACAAACCCCTCTTTTCAAACCAGACAGGATAGATCCAGGCAACGTAATATTTACAAAGAAATAGGATAAGCCACCTGTCTTGGAGTTCTTCCAATGTCAGGCTCTGAAACACTTCTATTGTGCATTGTCATTCTACCGCTATCAGCTGCCCATTCACTTATTCGCTCCACAGACGACGAGGGGATCAGTGATGACATTGCCATGGTTGATTGACTACTTGAGACTCTAGGCCCCGCAAACTGATGATGATGTTCACTCCCTTGGGAACTGCCATTTGTTGGCATTGGCGGTGGTAAGCCCCCAACAACACGATGAGCCGTGCTATCAAAAAGATTCAGTAATTTACCAACCAATTTCGCAGGAGCCAAATTTGTAGAGAACCCTCCCTGTATGCAGAAAGTTCCACAATAAATATCTCTGAGACAATCATCCAACATAGATGAGTGAGAGGATAGAGAGGTACCTGTTGGTGAGTTTTAATCCTTTCCTCAAGAGACGACACTAACTGTCTCAGTGTTTCAGTCTCAGGGGTTCGGCCAGTTTTAAGTGATTTCGACAATGCTTGACAGTACCTAAAATTAAAAATGTTAAGGAACCAGCTGAAAGGATCTCAAGTAACATGCTGAACCAAAAACTTGTATCTTACTTTAATGCGTCTGATATCCTCCCAACTTCAGCTAGCATGTGTGCATACACAAGTTTATATGGTTGAAAAGGAGGGAGAATAAATTGAGAATTCCCCAGCACCTTTGAGTATTCATAAATCTCTGTCCTCTGTCAATACAAGCATTTAATCAGTCAAGCGATAAACCTGTGTTAACCAGTAGCACATAACATGAGAATATGATGGTTATGGCACAAGATGTTTCACATTTCTTCATATGACTAAAAATGCACAAAAACTAGAGGTCAGCAGCACCTGAATAGCCTCTGGACTAGCATAAGTTCGTGGGAATTTCAAGTGATCTGCGCCCACAAGACACAATCTTGCAGTATCTGAATATTGCTCAAAGTTTGCTTCAGCCACCAGATAGCAAATGTGTGCAGCAACAATCTAGATCAATTTTTCACGAATGTATGTAAGAAGCAGACAACAAAACCAAATGCAATTCACTGAATGAGAGTAATATAAACATAAAAACATGGCACAAGACATACATCACTCCTCTCTTTCCACAAACAATCGCCAAGATGAATAAGCACCAGTTCGTCATCCTTCGTTCTGTTTGCAGTAATAACAGCCAAATTCTCTTCCCAGTCATCCAGCATGATATTAGCACCAAACTAGGACAAAGAGAAGAAATCAAAATAAGGTAATAATCCAAAGAAAGTTTATCTAAAACTTCAATAAGCAATAAAGTAGGGAGGAAAAAAACTTAAACTCAACGTCTAGAGTCTAGACATAACTCCCTCCAAGGAAACGGGAAAAAGAAAGAGGGATCCACTTACGATCTATGGTGTTACGTAATAAAACAACCAAGCTCAATATGTCAAAACATAAAGATGGACTACAAAATGACATTCACGAACAATCACCATGGTTAAGGTAGCTATTAAGGTTCTGCACATCTGACAGAACCAATGACCCCACCTGATTCATCATCAAAACTCTGGACGTCTGATGGAACAGTACCCACATCTAACTTTTTTTAAATAACAGTGCTGTCCACCGTACACACACTTCGACTATTCCACCTGGTACCTAGTACCTACTACTTCCCAACATCATAGGTACCGAGTGACTCGGTTTGCCTAGCCTGAGGAGGGTGCAAAGAACTTGTGTAGTCCTTTTCTTTTCTTTTCTTGTCAGTGCTGTGATTTGAACCCCAATGCCCACACCCAACTTATCTCCAACCAAACAGAAGTACTTGTACTTCAAAAGAGCAGCCTTAATGAAATTCCAATGATCAAAAAATACGAAACTATGCACCATTCCCTTTTTAATCACTATTTACTTTTCGGTGTGCCCTAAAATATCTTCATAATTCTTTTTGATCAAGCTTTAAAAGTTAAAGGATGATTATGATACTATGGTTATAACTGCAGAACAGATTATCAAAATGATATACTCTAAAAAAAAGAAGATACAAGAGTATGTCAATGGCAGCAAATAAGCTAATGAAACTAACTGCTTGTAACAAGTTATGAACACAAAACCTGTGCAGGCTGTTGAACCGCATTTACACCAGGCATGCCACTTTGAGAAGTAGATTCTACAGAAAAGACATCAGCCGGTTGACCAGCAATTAATAGGCACAGTGTCCGCAAAGGTGACCCTGCAGCTAACTGTTGAAGTGCCATTTGCTTCACCGTTTCTACATAGAACTACAATTATGCATGAAATCAAAAATATATTGATAGAAATACAAACACACACACACACACACATGTATAATTGAGACATAGAGAGAGAGAGAGAGAGAGAAGAGGCTGGGTGACAAAGGGAAACTAAGAACTAGACAAACCTGATCACCAAGTTGTGCAGCAAGAACAAGAGCTGGTCCCCACAACTGCCCCTCTTGTGCACATTGTAATGCTTCTTTCTTTCTTCCAGATACTAGAAGACTTTGAACCTCAGAAGCCGTAGTCTAGAGCAAGTAACGAGAATGGTTGGCTGATCTAGCAAACAATCAAAATAACAACTAAGAACAGAAAGTTGCACAAGATACTGTACCCGCATCTGTCCTTCAGAAGGCAATTGCTGCAAGCACTGGGCAACAGTGCCATATTGATTGAATTGCATCCCGTTCCTCTTCACAGAAGCAAACAATTTGGCTACCGCTGTTTCTGGAACATCACTTTCCTGTTAAAGTAGCAGAACCAAATTAGCAACAGCTACTAAGTTTGTTGATTTTGGTTAAAATAAAATTAGACAAACTATTTTCACGCTATCAAGCTAGATGATTGTACAAAATGAAAAATCTAAAATGCATTAAAAAAAGGAAGACATACCTTTACGTACTTTCTTTTGACAAGGTAAAAAGGGAACACAAAAAAGCAAGCTTAGCAAACTTCGGCAAGTTTAGCCAAATATTGTGAAGAGAATAAATTACATAAATTCATCAAAAATGTAACAGCTAGAACATCAATACTCTTTCCTAGTTTGTAAAAGGTATTACAGTACCACAAGCTACGGTGTTAATTCTAACAAAAGATTTCTTCAAATGACAATTGACTCAAGGCTTCATGTATTTCTGTAGTTTAAATCAAAGAAACACATCCCCCCAAATTCCTCCAGAGTTCAGAGCCCAATATCTAACCTACTTCATAGCTCTGCTCACATGGTGATGCGAGCTCCTAATTATAATTTCTTCTCTCTTGGTTATTATATGTGGGGCAGTGCTATTACTACCACTACTATTTATTTGTTTAACTGCAGTCAACATCCACTATTGGATTTTCTTTCTTGTTTTCTATCCAATGCTCTCATCATTTAGGGAAGAGAAGCCAGTTGAATTTCTTAAACTTGGGGGAGATGCACCACCCCGTAGGTGATCAAGTCAAACAATAAAAATATAGAAATTACAAAGGATATGTTAGACCCAAAACATGTAAGACACATAAGAAACCATAAAAGTTAGAATGTGTTGATACCATAAGTTTTCGAATCCAACTAAAGCAAGACCAGGTTAGATGGAGATACCAATGGGCAATATGAGTGAAAGGAGTTTATATGCCTAAAAAGGCAACACAAACAGAAAACAGAAGGCAGTGAATAAAACTGTACTTAGTTGGACCAGAGCTTGATTTAAACAACAGTTCATTTTGAAAGTTTAAACAAATAATCAATAACTATATACAGGCATGTTACTCCTACAAATTTTCAAATCTTACCTTCAACACAGCCTCACTACCAAACGGAGAACGGAGTTTGCCATAATATTGACATGCTATTTTTAGCAATGACAGAAGCAACCTCAAAACTTCGCCTTTCCTGTAATCCATGTCAGGAGATTCAGAGTTTGAAATCCTCTCATCCATCCATTTATTCAACTCCTTGATACTGGGACTACCACCAACTAGTGGACCAAGGAATGATTGTCGGCACAGAGCTCGGGTATAGTCGCATGTCCCCATCGCAAGACTTGAACTGTCAACTCTCTCAGAGACAACATCCATCAAACTGAGCAAAGATATTGAACCTCCTACAGGATTCTTTAGCAACCATGCACAAATACTTCCAATCATCAGTAAGAGTACTGCAACCCAAAACATTGGGGAAAGACAAAAATAATATAAATAATTGACACAAACCTGACTTCCAAAGGATGAGTTTCCAGAAGAACTATAATCTTTCATCACAATCAATTTTCCACCAAAACCAAAAGAAACCAAAGCATGTGGTGGGCGGCCAGCAGATGATCTTCCTACAGTGGGAGCTTGACCAAACTGCTGGCTACTCTGAAATGCTTGCTGGGAATAATTGGCTGTAGTTTGAGTCCCATAATAATCATTTGAGGCATGCTTCTGCTCATGTTGCTGGAGTGTTGGCTGACTAAATTGATGACTGAAACCCCCACCAGGGAGAAAACGTTGGTCATTTTGATTTAGAATTGCTTTTGCATTGTATGGAACTGTTCCCTCATAATGATTAGATATTTGACTATTAAAATGACTGCTTGCCGAAAAATCTTGGTTGTAGTGCTTCTCTAATTGCTGGTTCCCACTATATTCTGACATATGGTTACTCTTTGCAGCATTTTCATTTTGTGACATATTTGAGCTATACTGATTGTAATTACCTAGAGTGCCAGACCAGTTGTAATCTCCTCCGCTGCTGCTAAACCCTTGAAATCTACTATTGTCATTGTGCCCGTATGCACCGTAATCCCTTTGATCATTATTGTAAGAGGAAGTCTGCACTGAAGCCAAACCATTCTGATCCAGCTGGCTCTCACCTTGAACAGTTGATTGAGCAGACGATGTGTAGCTCTCCAGAGAGCGCCATTCAAGTGCAACTGTATCATAATACCAATCAGGGTACTGAGGATCAAAAACCATATGTGACGGATACCCATTGTTAAGTTGTGAGGCTTGATTCCAGTCAGTCGTGACACCACCTGCATCACTAGCCAGTGACACCTGATTCCAGTCAGTCACAGCGCTTGTATTGTCACTAGCCTGGATCCAGTTTGTCACATTCTCAGTAGAACTGTTTACCTGCAAACCCTGATTCCAATTAGTGACACTCCCAGTTGTACCACTCTCAGCTGCATTACCAGAAACAGACTGAGCAGCTTTCTGTTGGTACAAAACCTCTGACGTTCCATCAGAAACCAAACTAGAATCAGTACTTCCTTGTACATTAGCTCCTGATTCATAATTATCAACCTGATACCACTGCCCAGTACTTGTGTCATACTTCCATCCTGGATAAAGATTTTCCCAATACTGACTACTATTTAGATCGTGTCCATCTGTAACTTGTTCTGTGGTAGCATCATGGGCGTAACTATCCTGACCCTGTGTTAACGAACTAGTATTCTCCAAATACTGTGTTTCATGAACTTGTTTTTTGTCATGAACCTGTTCCGCTGGCGAAATTGACCCTTTATTCACATTCTCACCAACATCTCCCGTTGTATCACCGTTTTTATCACCCAATTCACTGAAAAAGTCCACATAGGATCCGAACCCAGAAGCATCATTTGTAACTGGATCAGCATGGAAAGCACTCCATCCAACTTCCTTCACACCCGAATTGCTCGATCCACTGGCGTGATTCTCCGTCTTACCATCAGTTACCTCAGTCTCCAAATTACCATTGCTGGACTCAAGTAATCCATCTGACCTCACAGAAGTCAATGACACTAAAGAACCACTACTCTTCTCTCCATTCCCCTCAACTACCAAACCCGGTTTAGCATTGCTATCATCACTTTTATCTACTTTCTCCCCTTCCTTCTTCCCAGTTTCAACTCCACTATCGACATCATCACTTATACTGAGATCAGCAAAGGCTTTAACCTCATCAGATTCATTTCCATCATCATACACCGAGCTCGCACTCGCACCCGCAACCAAACCCGTTGACGATGTAGCTACCTTAAAACCAACATCATCATCATCATCATCATTAACCAATTTATCAAAAAAATCCTCATCCGTCTGATCCTCCACTAGAAATGGAGGATACGAAGCCATCTAACTACTCAATACAATCCTAACCCTAATTAATCCTAACAAAATTCCGCTAAATCAAACTTCAAAATCGAGCTAACAAGTACAAGATCGGACCTCAAAACTTCAATTAATTGCAAAAAAACAACAACTTCTGCATTGAATTGAAGCAAAACACGGCAAGATCTTAAGTTTTTCGCCGGATCTCAACAACACCAAAATCAAACCCAAAAAATCGTCGAAAATTGGGATATTGTTCGATTGAATTCAACACATCAGAATTGTAAAAACAAACCGAAAATTAATGCATGAAGTAATTAACTTACAGATCGAAGAAGCAAATTTCTCTGACGATATATATTTTTTCTATATATATTACTATATTATTATACACGTGTATGTATATGTAAATGGTGTTCTATATAGAAAAAACATAGTCCAACTCACAAAATACTTATACTGTACCTAATATTTTTATTTTTTTTAGCGATATTTATATTAAAATCCGAGTAAAATTAAATTTAAGAGGGAAATTTCATGTTGAAAGTGAAATATTTATATATCACATTTTGTTTATTTCATTTTGTATAGCAAATTGTTATTTTTATATGTTGATTGACTCTTATATTTTAAATATATTGAGAAGATTGATATATCATATTTTGATTATTTAACGTAAAATATTTAACATATATACCCTAATTATTTTATCAACACATAAAATATTTAAATTTTTATCAACACATAAAATATTTAATGTATATACCCTAATTATTTTAATTTCCTATTTAATGCTTGATATTCTCACTAAAACTTGATTGAAATTCTATTTTTCGGAGAAAAAACTTGAATTGAGAATATAATGTTACATATCATATCTTGTTTGCTCATTTTATGGAGCATTTTTTTTCCACACATTGATACATAATAATTATATTTATATTTTATACATAGTTATAATATTTTAATTTTTTTCATTTTTTATCTGTTTTATTGAAATTCGATCAAATTCAAATTTGTAAAAGAAAATCTCACACTAAAATATAGCATTGGTGTAAATTTTTTTTCTCTATATCTTTTTTTTCATGGTGTGTAGCAATTTTATAATTACACAAATTAAATTCTTGTTTTATTTTTTTCTCAAACATTTTTTAATAGTTTCAAAATTTAATTCTGATTTTTATTTTTATCATAATACATTTCAATCCGTTTGCTAATATGTTAATTTCAATTACATAAAAATCATTTAGTTCCACCACTCCAATTGATAGTAAAAAATACGACATTATTTGACTTTAATGTTCTAAATTAAAGTTAAAAAAAAACTACATATATCACGTGATTAAATCAAAATAATTAATAATGTAACAAATGTGTTATTCAAATTTATTTATTAATATTATTTACCACAAACTTTATTTACCTTTATTGAACTTGTGTATAGGCCATTCTTATCAATATTTTTGTTTTCACTTAACCACATCATATTAATTGCAACAATGAGTTTAACAAATAATTATATGCAAATTGTCACATATTTTTCTACTAGGTCTACATATTTACATTTATTTATTTAAATAAAACCCATTTGTCTTTACATGAATAAAAAATAAAAAGTGAGGGAGTGTCAATGAAGTGGGGCTATTATTTGACATGTTGCCAACTTGCCATGCAATGCAACAACCTGTCTCTTTTGTTTGTACCACTCTAATTTATGGACCTATTAATCTTTTATATATATATATATATATATATATATATATATATATTAGTTTGAAGATGTTAATTATTTATGTTAAAAAGCGATTTACGTTAAAATATAAATTTCGTAGTGTGACGATATCCATCAAAAGAAATGAAAAGCATCTATTTGCTTAAATAGGAGCCTCAAGAACGAGTGTTGTGCTTCGATCGATATCATCATTTATTATTGTTAATCATTTTTTTTAGTATAGATTAGGATAATAAATAGGATAAAAATAAAACTGAATGATGCTATCATTAAAAATAAGCAATTAAGAGATTACTTATTGGTAAGCGGTTAGAATAAATGTCATCAAAATCATTTTTTCAGTATATATACGAAGGACCATATACGTGGTTTTATATAAAGACAAAGACTCAAAAAGATCAACCCCATACTTAAAAAAAATAATTTCCACTTAAATTTTTTATGAATAATTTAATAGTTGATTTATTTATTTTTACTGTTTATAACATAAACAAGGAAAGTGACACGAGCATTGTAACTTAGTATTATATATTTTAGCTAGTTAATAAAATGAAGAGATAATAAATATTAAGTGGTACGGAAAAAGGCGGGGCGAGTTAATTTTTAAGAATTATAGTATTATGAATGAAAATTATGATTTTGTGGTGCAATTCTTCGCTCTTATCGATGAAATATGTCGTTAGAATTTCATATTGGTTGAAGAAATGAGACGAAAAAGTAATTTTCTAATTATGATGATTTGAATTTTTTTATGGGTTAAACTTAAATTTCTTATATTCATTGTCATTCTTCGTAAAGATAATTTTTTCTTAAACTTGTGCACAAAATTAGATTATAGGTAAAAATATTTTGATCCACAATTTTTTACTTCCTCGATTACAATTCATATGTATATATATTTATAATTTATATATTTTTTAATTTTTTTTTTTATGTCAAATTAAAATTATGATCGTGCCAATTAAAAAAGCACCACGATTAAAATAAAAGTGAAAATAAACTTGCTACTATATATATAACTTGGCGCGAATGTGAGAAGTCACGTTTTTCACCACTGCTCACTGTTCAGAAGCTGAGTGCTTCGAGTTCAATGGAAGAAGACGCCGGAGAAAGATCAAGCTTCGTCGTCGGGTTCATTGAGAACCGAGCCAAGGAGGTTATCTTCTCCTCTCCGCATTTGTGTATTTTCATGTGTTGATATACGAATTAACATCATGAATATTTTGACGAACATCACATGTATAACCAGCAAAATTCGAGTAAACAGATGTAATTTCGAATGTTTAACGAGCGAATTTGAACTTAATTTTGAATGGATCAATGCGATGTACGATGAGTGAATTTGAATGTTTTTTTGAATGAATAGGTGCTATTTCACGATGTATTACGAGCATATTGAACCTTTTTTTAATGAAGGTGTTTTCGTAAGTGACGAGCAAATTTGAACTTCATTTGAGTTAACAGATGCGATTTCGTGATGTTTAATGTGTGATTTTGAATGTAGCAGTGCAATTTTGTGATGTATGATGAATGAATCTGAACTTTTTTTTTTGAATGAAGATGTTTTCCTAAGTGGCCAGCAAATTTGAACTTCATTTGAGTAAACAGAAGCAATTTCACGATGTTTAATGTGTGATTTTGAATGAATCAGTTCAATTTTGTGATGTCTGATGAGAGGATTTGAACTTCTTTGTTGAATGAATAGGTGCTATTGAACTACGTATTACAAGCATATTATGAACATTTTTCTGATTGAATGTGAACTTTTGTTAGTAATGAGCATATTTAAACTTCATTTGAGTAAACAGATGGAATTTCGGGATGTTAACAGCGAATAGGAACCTAAATTTGAACGAAGCTGTGCAGTTTTGGGATGTATAAGGAGCATATTTGAACCCTTTTTTTGTTGGAATCAATAGGGGCAATTTCACAACTTAAGAAGCAAATTTGAACGTGTTCTTTTAAATTACAGGTGCAAATTTCGCGATGTGATGCACAAAGTTGATATTATTTTAGTTTTTTCTAAGTGCATTTTTGGCTATGTATTACGAGCATTTTTGAACTTCTGTTGAATAGATAGATGTTATTTTGCAACGTAGAAACTAGCAGATTTGAACTTCTTTTTTTCTTAAAATATGTATAGTTTTGTGACCTTAAGAGTGTTTATATCATGTATATAAACACATGTGTTATAGCTTTATTGTTTGTGAATTTTGAGAAATGGATAAATACGATGCACATGTCCGATGATAGCTTTGAGTTTCTCAAATTCGAAGAAGGGATTGGATTATGCTTCATTTTAGGCATACCGTTAGAGAATATGTGGCTGTTCTATCCTTGAAATTTATTGTTGTGTTGAAGTAATTCAGAGGTAAGAGCAGGTCATCAGTTTTATACGTGTCATGATATACTGATAGTTTGGAGTTTATCAAATTTGAAGAATATGCTTAATTTCAAGTCTATGTCTGGGTATGTGGTTATATAATGTGATATTCACTGATGTATGGAGGTAATCAAGATGTAGCCTGCTAGACTGCTGTTGTTGAAGTGTGAGCTACTGAACTAGTGAAAAAGAAGGTTCTGAAATTACAGAAATATTTGCAAACGTTTAGGTCAATCACATTTGATGCGATGAACCATACTAATCCTCCTCAAGTCCTTTCTCCTAGCACTAAGTTGCACTGATTTAAGGCTCTTATTATTTGATAAAAGACCAGATCCTCCCAATCTATCTAGGTCTTTACAATAAACAATAAGATATACTCTATACAGGGCACTTCATAAGATGGTTTTTGACTGAGGTTAAAATGTTGAATTTGACTAGTATAATAGAAAAAGAATCAAATTAATAACTGAGAAATTAGTTTGATATGTAAAATAGTGAACTACCACACTAAAGTTTAAATTTGGAAAGGTAACTAAATTTGAGTTCTTGAAAGTTGGATTAACAATATTATCAGTGGAATGATGATAAACATTTTTTTGGAGATCCTAAAATGTGAAGTCTGTCATATAAATTGGGGTGAAAGGAGTAACTTTGTCCAATTAATGAATGAATGCATTACCATAATTTGTTCCTTAGTGAGTACTCATACCATGGAGGAAACAAAGAAAATTTTATAATTATTTCTCTCTTCTACATTTGGCTGCTGCATTCACATTTGCTCATCTTAAATGCGTGCATCAACATTAGTATTTTCCTTCATCTTGAAGACATTTGTTAATCTTGTGGTAGCATTCTAGTTAATTCTTTAAGTAGCTTCTAGCTTAAGTTGAATCTATGGACCATTTATTGTAGTTCCTCAGAACTTTACGGCTTAAAATAATCTCAAACGGAACCAGCTAAAAGAAGTCTACGGTGCTTCCCTGGGTGAAGCTTCACTCTACATTTTTTCTTGTTGACTTAAATGGATTAACACTTTCTTTTCCTTTTTCAAAGGAAACCCAGTAAGTACTCGGGTGAATTGCATCTAAAGAAAGAATCTGTGCCTAAGGTTCCCTGGATGCAAGTCGGTTTGAGATGTTAATTCAGTTAAAAAGTTGAATTTCCAAGTTATTCATAAATTCTAGTGAAATTTGTCTCCTTAACTTTCAAAAAGACATTGTTGTTTTTCTGCCAGTTCTTTGGATGAATATTACTTACAAAAAAGGTAAGAACTTGTTAAGAATTCAGAGTTGAAAAGAAAAGAAAACCATGCTTTGCCGGAGTTTCATATCTTAACTGGTAATAGCAATTTATCGGCAGGTTGGAGTAGCTGCATTTGATTTGAGATCAGCATCACTGCATCTTTCTCAGTATATAGAGACTAGCAGCTCCTATCAAAATACAAAGACTTTACTACAGTTCTATGAACCTATGGTGATCATTGTTTCCCCCAATAAACTGGCGGCGGATGGAATGGTCGGAGTCTCACAACTGGCCGACAGAGTTTGTTCCTCCACAAAAAAGGTAAGTTTCCTCTACACATTGGTGGCTCTGTTTTGATAAAATGCGTGATTAAAATGTTTTAGAAGTCAAAAACTTATACTTATGTTGATGTATACAGGTTATAATGGCCCGTGGTTGCTTTGATGATACCAGGGTATTGGCGTGACTGCTTCCCCATTAAATTGTGATGGCTTTGAACTATATGCCTTAATGAGTTTTAAACACTGACACTGCTTCAAACTTTAATACATTCTGAAGGGAGCTGTACTGGTTAAAGGTTTAGCTGCTAAGGAACCGTCTGCTCTTGGTCTGGATTCATACTACAAGCAATACTATTTGTGCTTGGCTGCAGCAGCTGCAACTATCAAGTGGTATGATGCTATGGTGACTTCCAATTTATTGGACGCGGTACTTCATCTATGTTTCTTGCATGTTGAATGATAATTTCACGTTCTTTAGTCATGTCTTGGGAGTTGTAATGTAGTTTGTAGAACAGTTTGCGACAACACTGATATTCATTTCTGATAGGTACAAACACTGAATTGGCTTTGCTATAAGAGTCTCACCCATGCTCTTTCTGATACCTAAGTTTGCAATTTGAGCCACTAAGTTCAGGAATGGACATTTAGTATAGATCTCAGTTAGTTACTATTTGGGATTAAGTTGTCAGCGTCTAAAAGAGCAAGTCCAAGTCAACAATTATGTCCTCTAAGCACAAGTGCAGGGAGCTAAAATTCTCTCCACAAATGAGTAACATTGTGGTGTTCCACAATCGACATAAGACTTTGAGATCTCATCCTTAGCTCTTTCAACATCTGAATTTCCTCATGTTAGTATGTTACTTTGTTGAATACAGACTACCTTGAGTAATCTGAAGACTTCCATTCATTAGCTTTTATGAAAAACTGACACAATTTGATGCCTGGTAAGAGTTGTAACAAAGAGGTCATCTGATAGCACGATTTCTGTTGTGCTACAACAAGATTTTACTGCACATCACTTGCATCAGATCTCCAGATTCTCTTCAATTTATATTTTGTATCAACTACAACCATAGACCCTTGTAACACTGGCAATGTCAATTTAATATTCTTAACTTTGAAGGAAATATATTGTCGATCTATGAACTATGTTACCAATATGTGTAACAAAACAAGATTATTTTTCGGCATATTAAGATGCTAACGATTTAGAGGATAACTGCCTCTTGTTTCACTTGATTTTTTCTCCGGATATTAATACACATGGCACATACATAATGTGCAGGATCGAAGCAGAGAAAGGTGTTATTATAACAAATCACTCTTTGCTGGTATGTATGACTTCTCATGCTTGAAAGGATCAAATAGGAGCAGAAAAAATACACAGTACTTCAATTTATTGAATTTATATACTGCAAGAATAATTTTACCATGCAAAATGATTAAAGCCTTGCATAGAACAACTATTGATTTCAATTGTTTTAGCCATCAAATTGCACCACAGTGAAGAGTAAGAATTTGAAAGAAGTATGAACTACACCTCGTTCACCAATAAATCCTGATTTGGTTGTGATTATTGTAGCTGCGGCAAGAAGAATGTCTCGGATCACGTTTTTGCATATTTTTGGCCTGACCGATTTTTCCTAGTAGGTCTGAGAGTTCACATTATTGTGTTAATTGATACTTACTATGTCCAGCTTTACTGTACATGACTAGAACATGTCACTGAGGATTTCTTTCTCTATTCATTTCTGTTTTTGGCGGATGGGGCCGTGGGAGGTTAGTGAGTTAGTCAAACATATCCCGTTTCTTAGGGAAAAAAACTGTACTGACATTACTTTTAGCTCTTTGAAGGTTAGTATCGCTGTTTATAGTTCCATGTGCTATAATTCTTTGAAGTTCCTTTGGTAAGAGAGATTTCTCATTGCGTGATCAAGAAACAGAAATGTTAAAAATACGTATAATATTAATGTGCCACTTTGTGGATAAGCACATCTAAGAGTTTCATGTATCTTGAGTAATTAAAAGTAGTATTTGGGATTCAAAGTCATCTTCTCTTCCACAGGTTACTTTCAATGGATCTTTTGACCACATGAACATTGATTCCACCAGGTAGCCTCCTCATACCAAACTAGTGACAGTTGCATATCAACTTGCATCTATCACTTATTATCGTAGTGGCTACTCAGTTTCATTTCCTCTAACAACATCAGCAAAATAGTTACAGAATATCCTAAAGGAATGTGTTTAGAATTTACTGTACGATTTTGTAGATACTGTAAATTTTATACTTCATCTTTGATGGCAGTGTTCAGAACTTGGAGATAATTGAGCCTATGCACGCTTCTCTTCTGGGCACAAACAACAAAAAGAGAAGTTTATTCCACATGCTTAAAACAACTCGAACTATTGGAGGGTATGTAAATAATTTCATTGATTAACTGGTATTATATCTTTCACTCGAAGTATTGGAGGGTATGTAATAATTTCGCCTGCTATAGCACCAAATTGTATATAAAGAGAAGTCAGATATGTGCTTAATGATTCCTCTTGCTATCTTTTGATTAGAAGTATGACACATGTACATACAAAGCCCTCACACTTGAGCCAACTTCATAGTTCTCATGACAATGTTCTGCTCAGGATGGAAAGCTCCGTAATCTGTCTTTCAGTATGTTGTGCAGCTGTAGCATAATGCTGAATTTGCTTGATTATACTCCACTGCAGGACTAGACTTCTGAGGGCAAATCTTTTGCAGCCTCTGAAAGACATAGAGACAATTAACACTCGACTCGATTGCCTGGTATTTTTTCAATGTATCACATGCAACAGAAGAATGTATAACATGCTCTGTTGTTATGAAATCGAAATTTGCCACTTTCCTTCCTGAAAAATTTCATGTTTTACATGGTACTTTTGTCTAGTAATTTTCTGCTTTAAGAATTTATCTATTGTCGTTATATCTACTACAGGATAATATAGCTGACACCAACTTGTTTGGAATTGAGGCATAGTTATTGTTCGTTATATCTCCTCTAGAAGAATTATTTTATTGAGAAGAAGCCTTCTCTGAAAAAAGGCTTTATTTAATAATATGCTTGTGCTGCTTTGGGTGAAAAAAAAGAAGAAGGATTGAAACAGGAAGGAGGAGATTGAGGTTTCTTTGATTACTTACAGACATAGAAGTTTTTAACACTGAGGGATCAGGGATGTGCTTTTTGACTATAGCTGGCAGATTATGCAATTACATTGGTCATTACTTGATTGGGTTTTAGTTGCAATAAACATTAAACAAGCCGGCAACTGTTTTCTGAGAGTTATGATCTTGTAGTTTTATGCCGTGCTTATCAGGATATAATTTGACCTAGCCAAAACCTTCAAGTATATACTATCTTCAAGAAAGTGTTAAAACTGTTTCTTTACCCTTTTTTGACAATTATCATGCTTTACAGCTTTTGAAAGCATTATTTCTTTTTCTTTGAGGCCCTGATATCACTCTTTTAGTTTGACACTTCCCTCAATTAATCTCCAGGATGAGTTGATGAGCAATGAACAGCTATTCTTTGGTTTGTCTCAGGCCCTTCGTAAGTTCCCGAAAGAAACAGGTAACCATATAAGGAAGGAGGTGGGTTCTCACTCGTATTCTATATAGTTTGTTCCCATGTCAGAAAGTTGATGTATGCTTCTCCATCTAGATCGGGTCCTTTGTCACTTCTGCTTCAAACCAAAGAGAGTTACTAATGAAGTCTTGGCTTCGGATAATGGAAGAAGGAGCCAGATAATGATATCCAGCATTATTCTTCTCAAAACAGCTCTTGATGCTTTACCGTTACTCTCCAAGGTGCACCATTGTTCGGTTCAGGGGTTTACATTTTCTGGATCCTATCTGGTACAATAACTAGCTTGTGATTCAGGTTCTTAAAGAAGCCAAGAGTTGTCTGCTTGGAAATGTGTACAAAACCATATGTGAGAATGAAAAATATACTTCAATAAGGAAAAGGTAATGTTCAAATTTACCTAGATATATGATGCTTTCCCCCGATTTCCTCCTTGTCGGAGAGATCCCTCTTCAGAATTCAGAGAGTTCCCCTCTAGGAGGACCTTCTTCTTTTTCTGTTCTTGTTCTGCCGAAAGAGAGGATTCCTGTTCCTCAATTTTGTCTAACGTCCATGAGCTAATTATTCCTGTGCCTACTCAATCTTCTTAGGTGCCACACAGTTCTAAGATGATGATTTAGGATATTTGATGGATACTGTTTTTGTTAGTCTGAAAATTAGTTTCTCTCAATTAAACGAAGTAAGAGTAAAATAAAGTTCATCGCTAAAGGATTAAGATGCTATGATGTGGCAAATTGAGTGGTGATTTCTTTGTATTATACATTAAGTTCTCTAATTATTATATGATCATTCCTAGATGACAATAACTGTGTTATTATGTTCATTCAGCAGTTCATATATTTATTTTATCCATGCATCATTTACTTTCACAGAATTGGAGAGGTGATTGATGAAGATGTCCTTCATACGCGAGTTCCTTTTGTGGCACGGACACAGCAGTGTTTTGCTGTTAAGGCTGGAGCAGATGGGCTTCTTGATATGGCTCGACGGTCATTCTGTGACACTAGCGAAGGTTTTCCTATTATATTACATGATTTAATTTTATTTTTTTTTGGAAAGTGGAAATTTCGGGGCTCTGTGAAATTAGGTATGCAACAGAGACGAGTGAAGGAAGTGGATTGGAAGTTTTCTGTTAATGATTAAATTTCTTTTAAGTGCATTTTCTTAGTTTTTAACACACTGAATTCATAGCTATACACAGTCTCGCAAATAAGTATCGTCAAGATTTCAAACTGCCGAACTTGAAGATCCCATTCAATAACAGGCAAGGGTTTTACTTTAGCATTCCACAGAAGGACATACAGGGAAAACTGCCCAGCAAGTTCATCCAGGTTGTTATGCTATGATATAAGTTAAACTTTCCTTATGCATCTTGCTTTGTTTCCTCTAACAAGTTTCACATAATCAGGTCGTGAAACATGGAAACAATGTCCATTGCTCGAGTCTTGAACTTGCTTCAGTGAGTATTACTGGAAATCCACTATAGGCTCCATTTGGTTGGAGCAAAACAGATATCATAATATATTCCTCTTGATAATCTTTATGAGGAAATCCAGTTACTGGTTCGGTGTAAAATGCTTTCAATTTGCAATGATAGCGAAAGGTAGGTCAGGACACACTGCTTGGTAATAGTTATATAGTTTGGTGAATGTAGTGTTAAGGCTTAAGCAAGGACAGTGACAAATGTAGTGGAGAATGAGTTACACTCATGAAATACATAAATTGGTTTTCTTTTATGTGGTGTAAAATGTTTCTGAAAAGTTCCAGACAATCGAAGTAACTAGAGAGTAAGTGCAAATATTTAGGTGGTTATCCTTCTCTTTGCTCATAGATGAGGTGTTTTTTCTTCACTCACAGTTGAATGTGAGGAACAAGTCTGCAGCTAAAGAATGCTGGTTGAGGACTGCTCTTTGTCTTGAAGGTAAATTGATGGGTGCAATGTACATCTTTCTCTACAACTGCTATTGGATCTCTTGTCTACCTAATCAAATGCTTGTCCATGCAGAATGACAAAATTAGTGGTGACTTCATAACTAAGGCATTTGCTTCATAAAGCTTAAATTATTTTCTTTGGGTACTTCCAAGGGGCAAGAAGAAATGTCTTAAACATATTATAGTTTTTCATCTTTTTCAGCAAACCTTTTTTGGTGTTTGAACTTTGAAATAATGAAACTATCGGGACTACTTCTATTCTAAAGTTTTGTGGTTTCAGTCATGTCAGAGGGTAAAGTTGATTGATGACAGTTTAGTGGATCAGGAACATAAACATATTATAAGAGTGGAAAATGTGGGGCTGATTCTTAGTTGTTCTATTGCTGAAAAGATGCAAAGAATAGTAGGGTATATTTATTTCCTACGAACTCAATACAAATACCTTATTACTATAATATCCTTGACTCAAGAATATGATAATGTAGCCCTAAATTCTTCAGCGAATCAGCTTAAGTTGAAACCTAAATTTAGAAAGAAAAAAAATCATTAGACATCTTTAGAGCTTTGGTTAAATAGAAAGAATAATCTATTGAAATCTTCTTATCTTCTTCGTCTTGCATTCTGCATCAAATCCCTATAAGATATATGCGTGGATGGTTTATCAGAGTTGATTGCAATGAGAGAATACTGCAAAATCACTGTATACATGTAGCTTATGGGCGGGGCAAGGGAGTGCTTTGCCAT
Organism: Solanum pennellii; assembly: GCF_001406875.1. Classification (NCBI taxonomy): domain Eukaryota; kingdom Viridiplantae; phylum Streptophyta; class Magnoliopsida; order Solanales; family Solanaceae; genus Solanum; species Solanum pennellii. Next base: position 2,121,542 of record NC_028644.1, on the reverse strand, counting down.
TCACTTTGCAAGTCCACTGGCTTTTTAAAGAGTTTTTTCATATGTCAACAGAGGTCAAAATCTTTGATAAAATCTTCCAATAATATTGTTTTGATAAGTAAAAGCATCCAATGATATTTTATATCTTATTGCCTGTCCTGGTCCCTGGTAGAGATCTGTGTAGTGGTTTCCCTGCACCTTAATGAATCTAAAGCATAGCTCCAGACAGGACTTATTCCCTTTATAATATAGATGGTTGCTTAGCAAGAGTAACATTACTTAACTACTAGTAGCGACATGCTGATTAGAATGATAGGGGTTTTTCTGAATGAGATGGGATGTTAATGTTTTCTTCCAATCTCTACTTGGAAGATAAGCATCTTCTGCTTGTTACTTTTGTATTAATATTGGTTTTTGTATGTCTCTGACAATTCTGCTTAACACATGAAAGATGCATCTGTTAACCTGTATTTGCATATAATATATTCAGCAAGTGGCATACTCTTCATTCTGTTTACCCTATTGTTATTTGAGAACTATCTGTACTTAGAATTTTTTCCTTTCATGCTAACATGCAGCATTAATGGATGCAATACGAGAGGATGTCTCTGTGCTTACTGTTCTTTCAGAAGTGTTGTGCCTTTTAGATATGATGGTAAATTCATTTGCTCACACTATATCAACGAAACCAGTTGATAGATATACTAGAGCTCGTTTTACATGTGAGTATTTAGTCGTAACTCTCAATACTTGCTTGATGCCAAGATTATGAAAAAAATTGATTTGTTAAATTTAAATTTTTCTCCCCTCTTAGGTGATGGCCCATTGGCAATTGATTCTGGACGGCACCCCATTCTGGAAAGCATACACAATGATTTCATTGTATGTTGTTTTCTTCTAGTGATCTGAGAAGAAGTTTGAAATTGATCTTGACATAGCAAGTTAATGGCCTTTGTCTACTTTGATACTAGAATTTTCTGAATTTGGAAGTGGTATTGACTTCTCTTTTGCAGCCAAATGGCATCTTTCTTTCTGAAGCATCAAATATGGCTATTGTAATGGGCCCAAACATGTAAGCAACCTTATTATATTCCTTAATAAAATTAAACTGTCTGTGTAGGTTTGTTCTTCTTGTGAGTATCACGGAATCCGGTATGAGTGACACCATATCCCCTTTCACATCATGTCAAACTCTTCAAAATTTTGGACGAGGGAAGGGAACAAATGAGAACCTTCTTCTCCCGATTAAGATGTATCCCCGGACATATGTTTAATGGGAAGCTACAGCATAAGTTTTTTTCCGTCTTTTTATTGAAGCACTGAGCAAAGAAAAAAAATGGATGATGGGGACTTCAACCCCTCTTGACTTCTCTCTCATCCCTTCCATGCATCTTAGATAAGCTCTTTCTGCCTCACATGAATTTGTTGTGCCATTTTCTACCTGATAACTCATGCATGTTGTTTGTTGTAGGAGCGGAAAAAGTACTTATCTTCAGCAAGTTTGTTTGATGGTCATCCTTGCTCAAATTGGTTGCTATATTCCTGCTCGATTTGCCACTTTGAGGGTGGTCGATCGTATTTTTACAAGGATGGGAACAATGGACAGTCTCGAATCAAATTCTAGCACGGTATAATCATCTAGTTGTGAATGGTATATTCTTGCATGGAAGTTCTATATTTTAGAATAGCAATGATTTTGTTCCTGTATTTATGCATAGTTAGTTTTACTTGTGAAAAAGCTTAACCATAGTTTAGCCAAATTTCTTCTGAAGTTTGACATCTTCAAATTGTAAATGTTCTCTTATATTCGAATCATCCTGTTACGGAGATAGCCAATATAGAAATCACCAGTATTTCATGTAACGTGGTCTATGTAGTTCATGACAGAGATGAAGGAGATGGCTTTTATCATGCAAAACGTGTCCCATAGGTAGATTGTTTCACAAAATGTGTCCACTGACTTAGCATGAGGATTTGTCTGTCTAAAGTTTAAAATTTTGTACTTCCTTTGCTGTACACAGAAGTTTGATTGTTATGGATGAACTGGGGAGGGCGACCTCATCCTCTGATGGACTCGCAATCGCGTGGAGCTGTTGTGAGCATCTATTGGCACTTAAAGCGTAATCTCAAAGCCCTCTTTGTATTTCAATCTTAAATGCAATATGGTTAAATATTTACTAGCCCAAACATGCTGTTTTTTTTATAACAAAGCCTATGATTAGTTAGCTTGTATTTTACATTGTATGGACTGCAGCAAAGTTTGAAAATTAGGCTTTAATTTTTCACTTTATAAGTTGAAGTAATATTTGGTACTTGCAAACTGCTAAAATTCTGCTTTTACCTGGATGCTATAAAAGATATGACTACCAATTCAAGGGCTTCTTAGAAGCAGGATACAAATAAGGAGCAAAAAATTTAGAAACCAATCAAGATTGCTAATGAAAGTACAGAAGGCATACCAAGGGGAACATTATGCTTGAAATTATTCTTATCTGGTATTTGAATATCAGGGTTGAATAATATAAATACTGTACCGGACCTTGAAATAGGGAGTGGATTTTGTGATATCGTCTACAATTTCTTGTAAGGTTGTTTACTGAGCCTCTTATAGAATCACTAGCTTGAAGTTTTCATTATAGAGAAGCAAGACAATATCTTTAAAAACTCCCTTCATTTTTGTTCAGAAGGCTGATAAAATTCATCTTGTAACTTCCTAGATGTCATTATATCTCAGAATTAAACTTTACACTTCAAGTTCTGCTTAGAAAATTGGCAGAGAACTACTAAGTGGTGTTTGGAGCGCTAAATTTTGTGATTAATTAACTCTTCTAAGATTCCTAGACATGTGACCCGAATAATAATGTCAAATTCTATATAAATGTAGATGCATTTCCACTGTCCAGATATCTCTCTACCCAGTGAGCTTATTATATTGAACGTTGTCACTCTTTTAAGTATTCAATAGCTACACGTTCTTTGGCCCCAAGGGTGTGACCTAGTGGCCAATGAAGTGGATTGAGAACCATGAGGTCTCACGTTCATATTCCAGCAAAGACAAAAACGCTTGGTGATTTCTTCCTATCTGTTCAAACTTTGGTGGATACAGTTACCTATAGTTGTTGCTGGTGGGAGGCGCAAGCTGGCCCAAACACCACAGTTATAAGAAATAAAGAAAAATAGCTACACGTTCTTTAGGTTTTCATAAAGAATTGTCTCTCTTGCTGTTGGATCAATATTATTTTGTCGCAGAATTTAATACATACATCCAAGTTTTATAATTTAACCCAATGTACGGCCAATTTGTTTGCAGGTACTCAATATTTGCTACTCATATGGAAAATCTATCAGCGCTATCCACCATGTATCCAAATGTAAAAATTCTTCATTTTGATGTTGATGTGAGGAATAACCGCATGGACTTCAAGGTATATCTCTGAATCACTCAGTGGTTTATAAACAATTTATACCTTCATTTTCATTTCCTCTTTGTGTTTTCTACTTAGTTTCAACTGAAGGATGGGTCACGTCATGTGCCACATTACGGCCTCATGCTAGCAGGAGTAGCTGGATTACCAAGTTCAGTAGTGGAGACTGCCAAAAGAATCACATCTAGGATCACAGAGAAGGTAACTTGTTTCACTTCCGCAATGAGAGAATGTCTTGTTTGGAAATTGCCATTGTGTTGAAAGATCTTGTAGTTCGTTTTACCACTGCGAGTTCCTTTTCTTTCCACCCCCATTCTCTTTCAAACAGGAAAAATTGAATTTGAACCTGAGACCTCATGGTTCTTAATTCACTTCATTGACCATCATACCACACCCTTGAGTGCATCATAGTAACATCTCACCCTTGCACCAACTTAGACTATTTTAAGCTACGTTGTTCGGATTCTCCAAAATGCACTACTTTTGGAGTATCAGACATCCACCTATGACATTTTGAAGGGTCCGAGCAACATAGATTTCAAGGGTGGCCATCAACTATCACAGTGCTACTCTTATATCCTGAGTTTGGGACCAACTACACATTGTGAAACTCACATAGGCGGAGATTTTCCATACATCTGCGTTTCTTCCCTGCATTTTTTGTTTCAATTTTCCAAGCTTTGAGGAAGGTAAATTGCACATCCATGTTATGTTTGATCATTTTGCCTTCTTTTTTTCTTATCGTATAGGAAATGAAGAGAATGGAGGTGAATTGCAGACAGTACGAGGACGTACAATTGATTTACCGTGTAGCTCAACGGCTGATGTGCTTGAAATATTCTGATCAGGATGAAGATTCTTTAAGGGAGGCTCTGCAGAACCTTAAGGAAAACTATATTGGTGGAAGGCTTTAGGTAAGTAGAACCATTTACTCATATATATTTCATCTAATATCAACACTGTGATCTGAAATTTTGAACCTATCTGATAATCTTGGACTAAGAAAATGGTACTTTAAGATAACTACTAAAAAACAAGTGGAATTCTAAATATCTGATGATGAAAGGGTTCTTGATTTCTCATGGAGGGCCTATTTTAATTTGCATAAAATTACAAGTTTTGTTCTTTCACTGGATATGATTGCAAATGAAATTGGTCTAATTAATGTGGACCAATAAAAATAATTACATATTTAGCTAAAATATTTATTTATGTCACATCAACTTCTGTTCAAAATATGGGGACCTTAAAAGGTTTTTTTTTTTTTTGGGAAATTTCATATATGGCAAACTGAATTTATAAAATAACATTATATGGGTATAATTTACATAATTATATTTTATGAGTATAGTATAGTTTGTTATGTAGCTTTTTATTTTGTATAAAACGTTTTTTTTAAAATTTGTACTATATTTTACTTTTCTATTAAGTAGTAACAACAAGCCTAAATATGGTTACAAACATTTACATAATCCCATAATTTAAGCTAAACATTCAAAATCAAATATTTTCCCAAAAAAGAATTCTATTGCAACTGAAAATCCATACAAACTTGTTTCTGGGAAACTAAACTTTTTAACGTATAAAAAGTTTATATACGAATGTAAATAAATGAATATAAATTGTTTAATTTGCATCAAATTGTAAAATAATTATTATATACATATACACACAAATCCCTCAAGCAGTTTTGTATATAATAATGTAAAATATAAAAAAAAATTGTGATTTGAAACAAATTATTATACAAATAATTGTACCTGATTTTTAAAAGTAATTACTTATATACATATATAACTAGTTGAATATAAAAAAATTGTATATGTATAAACAAAGTTTATATATAAATGTAAATAAAACGAATATAGAAATATACAAAAAATTGTATGCATATAAACAAATTTATATACGAATATAAATAAAATGAATATAAATTGTTTGATTTGTATTAAATTAATTATGATATACATATATAAGTAATTGTATATGTATAAATAAAACATAGAAATATAGTACTTGTATATACACAGATCTCTCAAGAAGTTTTGCATATAATTACATAAAATACAAAAAAAAATTGTAATTTAAACAAATTATTATACAAATAATTGTATCATTTTTTAAAAGTTAATTACTTATATAAATATATAACTAGTTGAATATACAAAAAAAACTTAAATATGAATATAACAATACAAGATACCTTGATCAGCTTTGTATATAATAATTCATTGTACAAACAACTATATACATAACATTCAAACAGGTAATTCTTACAGATTGAGATAAATCTTTCATTCTAATATTGAACAACTTGTAATATGATGAGAAAGAAAGTTTTTTTTTTTTTTTTAAAAAGAATATGAAAAACTAAGAAGCATAATACATATACAATTGTTGATGAAGGAAAAAAAATAAAAATAGATTCATGGGTTACCTGCGAAAATTGAGAGCAAGACGGAAGAGAAGTACGTGAAATCTTATGAAATTTGAAATTCAAAATAGAGTGCAGAAGTGATTTTAGGAGAAAGAGATGTAATGGGGATATGGGAGATAAAATTGATTTAATATAAAATTATATATAAAATCATAAATAAGTCTTTTACTGTTGGTATACAAATATGTGGTGGATCCCATTAATTATGACAAAAAAAATGAAACTATTATCAATTGAGAGTAAATAAATTAAATTATATCCTTATAAATTAATTACTTAGTATATCAGTAATTTCCCCTTTTTTTATTCATTAGGCGAAATGAAGACATTTTAAGGTATTTTCAATATGTTAAGAACAATTTTTTATTCAAAATCGAAATAAAAAGGAGAAAAGAGTCCAAAAGTAACAGAGTGAAAAAGAACAAAGAATAAAGTGAGTAGTATGTATTTTCTCTACTACAATATTTTGTAACTTTGCTATACTTTGTGGAAAAACAAAATCTTTGAAAGATGCCCTTATAAAGGTACAAGATTATAAAATTAACGTATAGTGCTAACTAAAATGCCAACATATATGAACCATAGAATTTTTATAATTTCCATACTTATTATGATAGATGGTATTTATGTATTTTAATATTAAAATTAATAATCAAATGTATATTATTTTGAGGTAATTCTTGTAATTACTATTTTCATAATCTATCACTAATTTTTTCTGTTATGCAATTTTATCGTACATTGTAAATTATATATTTTTTGGACAGTTTATCTATTTAATTTACAATTGCATTATATTTCTATTCATTGTGAGGAAGAATTTCCCACTTATAAATAGTGTGGTCTTACTTTGTGTTAGAAAAATGTAAAAGAGTGTAAGAAAAGATGAGACGTGTTGTATTGTTTATACACAGAGTTTGTGAAGTGAGAGAGTTGAGACAAATAATATCCTAAATCTACAACTATATATATTCACTAAATAAAAGTGACTATTTATATGTTGAAGAAAGATATTTTTTGTGAAGCTTTGGACTCTTCAATTAATTCAGAGTTGCTTAAGTTATTACCGACATTATTGGATTGTTATAGATTATGCCGTTAATCTCCTTAAAAAAAGCAATATACACGCCTTAACCTAAATATTTATTTTTCACTATTATCATTTTATTTTCAAACTATAATTTATTATATTTATCATATATTACACCAACATATATATATCTATCATATTTTAAGTATTGTAACTTTCGACTATTTATTATTAGTAGTGGGCATAACCTACTTGGAAAAGAATTAAAGTTCTTAGTGAGTAATTAAGAATCTTCTTTGCCATAGGAAAATGTAATGAAGAAATAAAAGATTGTAATGTAATGAACAATTACACCTTTGTTGGCTATATTCATCACTCATTATTTTATTTGCTTCATAAAAGAGACACATCATTAACCTCACGTAATTTAATTCATAAATTATATTCTCAGTTCATTTTTATATTATATTATATCATATTATATTATATATAAATAATAAATAACGTTAACTTTTATTCGTCAATTTTAACATCTAATTGAATCTTTTTTATTCTAAATATTAATTATTAATTAATTTCTCAAAACACTTTATTAATAGTCATTATTATTATAATAAAATATAAATTTTATTTATTATTTTCTTTCAAAAAAAATACAAAAAAAAATCTATTATGAACAAGGAATAAGAGGTATATTCCTCAACTTATTCAAATTAGCTTTTACTTTTCGTCTTTGAACATTATACAAACATAATATCTCAATAAAAGATGTAATAGATTTTAAAAATCAATTAAATTCAGTAACAACTAAACCTCAAATTCAATTAATTTCACAGATGCATGTGATGTGTTTAATTTTCTAAAGAATATACATAAATTAAGTGCATGGATGTGCCGTTAATTTAACTATATTCCATTCAACGAAAATAGATTCTAAATAGTTAAAACACATTATAGTACGCTAGTACTAACGCCTTTTGAAAATTTTCTATACTTAGTGGAAACACAAACTCTTTGATAGATGCCCTAAAAATGTTTGGGAATTCATCTAAAGAAAATAATAATTAATAAACTACTTAATTATAAATCATAGAAAAAGTGTACAAGTATCCCCTCAATCTATGTCCGAAATTTTAGAGACATACTTATACTATATCAAGATCCTATTACCTCCTGAACTTATTTTATAAGTAATTTTCTACCCCTTTTCGGCCTACGTGACATTAACTTGAGAAAAAAATCAACAAGCGTTGGACCAACAAGATAGTATCACGTAGGCCAAAAATAGGTTAGAAAATTATTAATAAAATAAGTTCATAGATTATAAAACATTAGTATAATATGACTGTGTCTCTAAAATTTCTTACACACATTCTCAACATGTTTGCTAGGCTTTTATATATGAGGAACATTTCAGTCATTTGAACTGAAATGAAAGCAATATAATTGGACCTAAAAAAATCTTACTTTCAAGTGTATGGACTAAAATATCTTTTGCCTATGTGTTAAAATTATCAAAATAAAGTAAAATCAAACATAATAGGGAAAATTACATAACTTGACAATAAAATTCAAAATAATTACAAATTAATAATCAAATTCAATGTAAATTCTAAAATATTCACTCTCTTATAATTAATTACAGTTCATACCCCTATTTATTAAGACTGATAATTTTTCGCTTAAATAATACTAAATTCAGTATTATATTGTACTGGTATCATTAATTTACGCTTAACTAATATTTAATCAGTATCATATAATGTATTGATAATTTCACTTAACTTGATACAATATATATATATATATATATATATATATAGGTATATA
>NC_028644.1:2095317-2112093 GCF_001406875.1 Solanum pennellii | reverse complement strand
ATATTCCATATGTCATTAATTTGTCATGTCATCGCGGATGTATTACATATAATCATACGTCAAAAAGTATTTAAATAATTAAAATTTAAATAAGTTAAAATATTCAATAAATATTAATTTTAATTGAGATATTTAAGTGAAATATGCAAATAATTTTAAAAAATTCTGAATTACGCGAAGTATTTACTTTAAAAGATTCTAAATTACGTGAAGTATTAACTTTTGGGCTCTTGAATGGAATTTACAGGTAATCGTTACTTGCGTAGCATATAGAAACATTTTTCTCATATATATTATTATTAGAAAAATAATATATACGTGTACTGGTCCCTCCACTCCTAGAGAGTATATATATTTTCACACTATGAAAATTTAACTGAAAATAATATATTATTATGAGAAATATAATAATATATATGACCTACCTTTTTCATAATAATTTTGTATTGGTCCCTCACCTTTTATCTTTGTTATTATAAATATAGCTAGAGTTATTCATAATTTTCAATTCATTTCGTTAGTAAACCTTCTTCTCTGGCTTAGCTATTACTATATATTTTCCATCATAATTATGGATATTATTATTACATTTTTTTTGTCATCATTGGCCCTTATTCTTAACTTATTGCAACTCAAATACAATGGGACCAACATGTTTCAACAACATCCTACAATAGCTGGAATCGCGGTTATTTCTTTGATTATATATTGTATCATACTTTGGATGGAGTTGAAGTACGCGGTGTATTATGAAAATTACCTTGGTTCTCATTCATTTATTGTGAATTTGATGGGATGCCTCTCTATGGTGAGCACCATATCCCTCTTGTTACCAACCTACGTTACACCATTTGTGTTCATCGTTGGTCTAATCATTCCTATAACAAAAGTATTGCATTGGATTTTCACTAAGATTGACGAGCATTTTGGAGATACTGAGTTTTGGAGGAGAAGTGTCGATCCAACTTTGTGTTATATGAGGAGGAAGATGAATATGTCAAGAAGAAACTTACTTCCTTTCTAATGTATTATATATGAAAAACAAAAATTTTTCTTGTTTTTAGGGTTTCATTGGGTGTTTAATTTTGATATTGTTTGTTGTATTTTAGGGTTTAAAAAGGTTTTGATATGTTGTATATGTGTTTATGTAACTTTCCCAAATTGGTATAATATAATGTGAATATATTAAAGCTTTATTAGAGCATTAAAAAAAAAGTTGATCGAAATTTATCTTCTAAATCCAAAGCTATTATCAGTTTGAGTAGCTAGTGATTAATTAGTGGATTGTTCTTGATATGTGTGTTAATTTAATATAACTTTCCTAAGTGGTATAATATATTGTTTTTTAATGAATTGGTGCAATCTCTTGTTTGATATGTGTATATTTAAATTAATTGTTGGTACGTTGTTGAACTTTTGGATTTAAAGGGATATGTTAGATGGTTAAGTTAGGTACTTTTTCGATTTAAAAAATAAATGACTTAATTTGACTTGGAATAGAGTTTAAAAAAAAAGAAAAAAGACTTTTTAATGTTATGGTTTTAAATTGAAGTTATATCGAATGTATCACAATGTCCTTTAATCTTGTGGTCTTAAACATGTCACGTAAAAAATTAAAGTTAAAGTGTTTGCAAAAAAAAAATCATTCTTTTCTAAACAGATTAAAAAGAAAATACTAGTTTTTTCTAGTATATGGGTCAAATCTCATTATTTGAAATCTTTTGAAAATTAAAATTATACCCCAAACTTTTATCATTTACAAAAACACCCTCTATAATAGTTGTTTGCGTTATATTACATAATTTTTTACGTGAACACCAAAATAGTAATGAAATATATAAGCAAAATGATATACGAAATGATTAAATAACATATTTTGAACACTTTTAACATAATAAATTATTATTCCTAAACACCGTTTGTTAAATTTTTTACTCCGCCACTATAAAAACATACCACTTTTGCTTTTGACATTCATTTAAGCTGTCCCAGAACAAGTAAAGGACGCGTTAACAAATTTATACTACTAAGTAATAAATATAGAGAGAATAAGTATTTTTATTTTTAACATCATCCTAAAATGTAGTACTACTTTGTAATAATTAATGCACATTGAGAGTAGGACTATTGCGTTGATTTTGGATTCGAATATAACTTTAATTTGAACATTGAATTTGCCCTAAGAAATTTATCTGGAAAATACACTAAGTATTTTCTAACTTATGCCCAAAATTTTAGAGATACATTTATACTATACTAAGGTCCTATTATCCTCTAAACTTATTTTATAAGTAATTTTCTATTCCTTTTCGGCGTACGTGTCAGTAGCTTGAAAAAAAATTCAATTAGCGTTGGATCCACAAGATAATGTCATGTAGGACGAAAATGGGTAAAAAATTATTAAATAAAATAAGTTCATGAGTGAAATAGGACCTTAGTATAATATCAGTGTGTATCTGAGATTTCGAATATAGATTGAGGGGGTTGAGGAATACTTGTGCATTATCCCAAATTTATTTACTATATATAAATTATTAATTTAAAAATAATAATATGAATGAATTAAAAATTTTAATAAATATGTCAAAGTTAAAATTTAATAAGTAAATACAATAGAAGGAGTATTTATTTATTGTCTTTGAATTCAATAATAACTATTTCCTTCAATTGAATTATTCCACAGATGCACATGACATTTTTAATTAAGAGAAAAAACAAGAAATTCGATGCTCTGTAACTTTAACTATATATTCCTTTCAACCAAAAAAAAAAAAATAGAGAGACAAAAAAAGGTCAACATATTATAGTAAGCACTACAATATTTTATAACTTTTCTATATTTGGCGGAAAGATAAATTCTTTAAAAGATTCATAAACTTCGATGGTTGATATTTCAAATTAACGAGGATCGACACATATTAACTACATTATTTTTATGACTTTCATAATTATGGGTTAATGTCTATTATATTTAAAGTATTTTAAATTTTAATAGTCGTTCTTAAAATATTTTCAAATTGAATTTATAAATAAAGTTAAGATTTTATGAAACATAAAAATGAGACCATTATTCTCTTAGTAGATCTTTTTAATTAAAGAATAGTCTGATTATGATATTTTAAGTGACTTATTATATTCATGCACTTTATTTAGTTTGCAAAAACTTTATAATATACTATATTTATTATTCTTTCACGATCATATTAGACATAATACTTATTCTATAACTTTTTATATGTTTTTTTTTATTTCAATTAAGGAATCTGTTTTATTTATTCATATTTGTCTTTAAAAAAATTCTCTAATAATTTGGTAGTCATATTGGGAGTTTTCACATGCATATAGCTTTAATAATGGGTCCATGCTTAATAGACTTTAACAATTGATATATGCTTTGATTAATTAATTAATACAAAAGTAATACTATAAATTTGATCAAATTTTGTAGCTTTTTGTTTTTATCAACAATATATCTTTATGTTTGATTTGCTTCTTGATCTAGCTAGACTTCATCTTTTGTACAATATATTAAACTAATTGAGTGCAAATTAATTACTCAATTAAGCCTAGATGGATATTCCTAAAAAGTTGTAGCCCAAATATAGGGTCCGGAGTAAAAGGGGGCATATCAATTTTATTTTTAACCAAAAGGGTATTATGACAATTTTTATTTTTTTTAATATCGCTGCGAGTGCAGCAAAAATTAAAAATAAGGGAAAATGCACAAGTACCCCTTAATCTATGTCCGAAATTCCAGAGACACACTTATACTATACTAAGGTCCTATTATCCCCCCTTGACTTATTTTATAAGTAATGTTCTACTCCTTTTCAACCTACGTGGCACTAACTTGAAGAAAAAAAAAGTCAATCATCGTTGGACCCACAAGATAAAAAAAGAATCTCTAATAATTAATAGTGTATGATAAAATATTTTGATTCATAATTTTATGAAGTAAAATATGACAGCGGATTTACTTGAAATATAGAGAGGTTAAAAAAGATCTTTTCGAAGGCCTTTCGTATTTGTTGTGGATGCACAGTAAGAATTATTACTACAAGATTTTTACTTTTCTCCGTTCACTTTTATTAATTATGTCATAGTTTTCAAAAATTAACTCGACTAACTTTTAAATTAAATGAGATAATATTAATTTGATATTTTAAATAAAAAATTTACTTAATTATACGAAAAAATAAAAAATAAAAATTGAGTTATCCTTGAGAATTGAGTACTATTAAAAAGAATATTTCTTTAATACAACGATATAGTAAAATATATATATATACTAATATTATCACATCAAACAGCCGGTATTTTAAAGTTTGGTTTAAGATATTTTTCACTAATATAAATCGATGATCATGACGTGGTCAACTTCAACTTATAAATATTCATATATTAATAAATAATTATGGCTTTGACTTTTTAAAAAAATATTTTAATAATATCATACTAATATTTTACACAGACACAGAAAAGTTCAAGAGAATGTATAAATAATTTTCTTTGTTAATAAATCACCTCAGAAGAACAATTTACGTCAAGATAGAGTAATCAAAGTTTCAACATCTAAATAATTAATTACTATTTATATATTTATTAATATTATATAATTACATATATATATATATATATATACTTTGGTACAGTACTCTATACTTCGATATTTTTATTTTTATTATAGATGTCATAGTAAATATTAAAAAAATCTAAAATGCATATCAAATACAAAAATATTCATATTATTACTGTGTTAAAATTTCAATTTTAATACTATCTGATATTTATCAAATCATGTTCACCCCTAATTATTATTGGAGAACTTTTCCTTTTTCGCTAAACTAGAGTGACAATTATTTTGAGATAGAAAAATAGTTATTCATTTCTTGTTTTAAGTGTACATTTTTTTAATTATATTTTTATATTTGAATATAAGCAAATATATTAATAATATTATCCTAAAAACAATTATATACTATCTAAACAAATATTATGAGAGGTGGGAACAAGTTAAGGGTGATTGGGTGGGGTAAAAAAAAGGTGTGACGATACAGAAAACACAATCAATATGAAATATCTCAAGAGTCCAATAAGCATGAGATGCGAATATTTCTAATTGGTTGAATACAATTTTACCCCTACTGAAGTAAAGAGAAGAATAGGGAACTCGCTCGCTTCGAAATTCCTTTCATACATGACTCTTTTTTTTGGAATGATCGATGTACGGCCTAGGTCAAGATAGGAAGTTAATGTATGACTTCCCCCGTAATTGGGGGCAAGGGTTAAGCATCCGATTCAACAATGGACACTAAATGAAAGAGACAAATCCATTTTCTCACCTGCCTACGATTGATTGAACCGCAACTACTTGTCAATAGCAATACTAATACTACGAGATAACATTTTCATAGATAAAAAAAACATACTTGAAGTTGAAGGACTATTAGTACTACACATAATATTACATTAGGGACAAATTTGAATAAAGAACCATCTTGGGATATATTTTTTTCTTGTCAAACAAACAAATTTAGAAATATGAAATAACACATTGCTTTGGTGAAAACTTAAAACTAAAACACCCCAAGAAGAGCTTTTATGGACTTAGATCTCTACTGACTTTCTGAATTTTCTTTTGCACATCTACCAACCTAGGGACAACTTCAAACATCACAGATTCGAGATAAAATGTCTAAAGTTTCATACGATTGAACTAAACTTCAGTCATATGTGATCGAAATAAAAATAAAAATAATTGAATTTCAACCATATGTGCGTAAACTTCAAGTACAAATGCCTGCAACAAAATCAGTTCATCTGTTTACCTCCCCCAAAATTGTTTTAGGCATCTTACCCCAACACAGCCACACACCATAATAGGAACAGATAGTCCCAAAAATATATATTTCAACCCCTGCTCGGGCATAAACAAGCTAGGCACATTGGAAAAGCACTACTTGCAACAGAAACTAATCACAGCATAAGGAACTCGACAAAGACAATTCTGCGGTTTTCATACCAGAAAAACCCATTCCAGCTACGATGGGAAGTTTCGAATACATTATACAATTGACCACTTTCCATTGCTTTTACAGTTTCTATACCAAACTATGCCACCATTGAGAAACAGTCATAACCCTGCAGAGCCTGCTTACTGTTACTCTATATCTATAATTAACATTTAAGTTGCATGTCGATCCAAAAAGGGCTTGATGTCACGATGAACAATCTACAGAATTTTGTGAAGATGGAGAAAAGCTCAAATATCTGTCAAGATCAATGATGACACAACAACGACATAAGCTAGAAAGAAGAAAATTGCTATCTGAATGAAGAACTTGGGATTGTCCCTCATGTTTGGAGATGTTACCGCCCTGCAACAGTGAAACAGTGACATTGTCAATTTGGTCGGCAGAAAGCAGCCTAGTAATTTAACAAGTTTTTGTCTGCACGAAGAAATACCTAGCAATGCGTTGTGAAAGCCGATGAAAAGGCATGCTTTGAATAAACACAATACCAGGCCCCGTTAGGACAGCTGTCACCAGATTATCATTCTGCAATCGTACAAATATTATTAGGACGTAGGAACATTCACCTCAGAAACCAAATAACAAATGAAAACAGCAGATGCAAGTCCGATTAGTTCCTTGAAGCAGACAACAACTTATAATTTCATAGATAACCAACATTCACAAGTCAGATTAGTTCAATCATTAGTAATAAAGAGAACTCAAGTAATTTTACTGTAACCAGCTACAAAAGTTTCGAACTCTGCGTACTAATGGAAGGAAGTACAAGAAACTTGCAGGTAATCTGATCTTTTATAAAGGAAAAAATAGGTAGAAATGATATCTGGCGATAACTTGCCCATCTCAACCAACCTCTCCATTCTCCACCAGTACAGGTGTCAACTCTGTTCATCAATATCATCTAACTTATTTTGCCTCTACAGAGATTTGACCCCTGACTTCTCATTGTCTAACTTCCTTTTTAAGTTGAATACTACTTTTGTTATGAACAAAGATAATGCAAGACGAGTAACGAACACGAAACTCCAAAATATTGCTGCCCAGCAGAGGTATTACATTCACATACAATGAAACTTTTAATCATTAATTGATGAATATTATCCAGCAAGAAACAGCTAGGATAATATTTTTGAAACATTAGAATTTTTTCTTTGATCAGTAAAAGATAGTATTATAGATTGCTAGCATTAAGAAAATGCTGAGAAGTATGAACAGCTAGCAACAGTTACATATTTAGTAATCCGCTAAAGAAATCAAACATAGCTTCTACAGAAGTAAATTAAACCATGCAGCACCAAAAAGCTATGTTGCTCGGACTCTTCAAAAATGCCAACGAGTGCGTGCCGGATTCGCCAAAAGTAGTGTATTTTGGAGAATCCGAGACGGGTGCTGCATCAAAAGTGGAGTCCGCGCAACTAAGCCAAAAAGAAAGTAAGGAGGTACATATGTATTTAACTACAAATACAGATTCATTAATTGTTGAATATTGTCCAGCAAGAAACAAGAAACAGGTGGGATGAATGAGCCAGGGTGGGGGTGGGGTGGGGGGATATCAAACAAAGCAGACGTGAAAACATACCCCAAATACCACCCTCCGCATGGGTCCATTGTATTTCACTTGAACATTGACAGTAGATGATAATGCAATGACACTTGGCACATCAACAGCAAGTACCTCACCCACCTCAAGATTTTTCTGTACAACTGAGGAAGAAAAACACATTTTATCAAAGAAAGGAGTCAGAAAATAGAACTTATGATATTTTAAGACCTCTTAATCTTATATTCTTATATAACTTGAATAACAAAGTAGTCCAAGCATTCTTCTTATTTAACCATCTGATTCCCCCAAGAATCCAGTACTAGCTCAGTGACTGAATCACATGAAGGCAAGATTGAATTTCCCAAAATAGAATCACATTCGTGTGGGATGACCAATAGTCAAAACAACAATAGGAACTACGCCTTAATTACAAACAAGTCGGGTCGGCTATATGAATCCACACTTACCATGTCTCTCCAATTAAATTTATCTTGGGCAAACATTTTACAAATAAAATAATAAGTATTAGAAGTTATATATATTTTTTGTGGGCGTTAAAATCTTTCGTAGGGATAAAAGTGTGAATCCCGTGAATTTCTATAATTAATTCGGGTTAAATTCAAGCTGAAGGATGCAATTTAATCGAACTTGGGTCATGCAGGACCTGCGCAAGCATAACAAAGTCTTGAATACGCTTGTATTTAACATTGATATAGCTTGGAATTGATATAAGTATTGGGATCAAATGAAGGAATCTATGTTATTAAGTTGTTGGGATCATTAGTAAGTAATGATTGAAGTCACAATGAGGGAATGTATTAGTTAACAAAATGAAATGCAAAGTGAAACAAATTTGTAATCAATGTTTCTCTAAAGATATACAATTAGTAAACTAAGGAATATAGAGAAATGGAAACACCGCCGGCACGTGGACAACCAAAATTTGGCGTTGTGCAGATATCCCTCAGAGGCAAAAATTATTTCTGGATATGTCTGTGTTTGTTGTGTGACGCACAAGGACTAATTTTTGCTAGAGGGTGTAAATCTATAATGGTAATCAGGGAGAGAGAAAAATGGACCAAAAATTATTTAAGCTTTGGGAGTTTTAGGAGCGTCTATGGTATTACATCCCCATTAAATGAGTTTCTTTGTGCATTTATGGATGGCATTCAAGTATTAAATACTAGCCATAACACCAACACCAAGTCACCATTGAATTTTACATTCAACCTGGTAAATTCTTGACCTCTTGCTCCATTTATTGATGATAGGGGTATTATAGATGAGTTCTTTAGTTAGAAACACCAAGTATTTCATGGATTGAGCAAGACATAGAATGTATGATTTTTCACCATTATTAGGTTAAGAAAGAAGACAATAGATAGTATCGACTTGGTGAAAATTAGTTAAATGCTATTCCTTCTAAAGCTGAAAGCACAATTATTGAGTATGACATGAGATATTTAGAGTCAACTCAAGAATCAACTTCTATGGTGAGAATATAGATTTTTACTAGACTTGAGAAGTCGGGCCTAAGCGTTGGACACTTAGTTGGCTTAGTTGGGGTTGTCGTGACGCGCCATTGATATATGTGTGTTTGTATATGTAGACTGAAAATCATTGGCATCTTTGGATCTTTTGGCATAAGATTTAGAAAGAGATTCGAGGAATGTTGAAACTTACTACCTCTTGAAGCTTATCCAAATTTTCATATTGTTGAATTGATTTTCTGAAGTGATATAATGTGAATCCTAGCTTGTGGGGGAGTAGGTTGAGATTGCACATCGAACTACATGTGCCGGTTTAGGTATACATTCCAAGGTTTGTGGGATAAAGTCCCCTATTGAGAAGACAAATGATCATTGATTGATGTACTAAGGTTAAGTGTCGTTTGTTGTTTCTATTTATGCAAGTGTCTGTATGGCGCTCCCGATAAATGATAAAATCTCACGTGATTATGATTAAGATTTTTTCTTATATATAACAAAAGAAACCCGCAGCCGCTACCCTTTGGGTGCATATATGGTAATACCCTTGCTCCTATGCAGTAGCACGCAAACAATAAATGAAAGGTAACACACGCTGAGCAAACCCCTTGCTTTCGCTAGCAAGGGGTTTTGAACTTGAGACCTCCAACATGGAAGTCCCAAACCTAAACCACTGGGCCTCCCCGAAAGGTTGTTATGATTAAGCTTTAATGCTAAGAAATGAGGATTTTGAGATGTATTTTACTTTGATATTTATTTCATTGTTTAAACTAAGAATTGATATAAATGTTTCTTTCTTATATCAATCAATATACATATCACTCGATTTCTTATCTTGTCTCACTTCTCGGGGAAACAGTTGTATGAGACATACTAGGCATGCGGAGCTTAGGCCTTTTGGCCATTCAACTTTTGATTTCAAGATTATGTGTATACCATCCTGAGCTATGTGGTTAGGAAAACTCCACCTCTTCCAATAGGATAGTTTTGGTCAGACTCCATTTACTTCTTCTGGATCTTAGATTGTGATATTCGTTGAGTCGTCGAGGTCTGTCTTGGTTGACTAGCTTAATCCTTGTCATAGATTTTCCATAGATGTTGGTAGTTCTTTTGGATCGTAATTATGATTGTTCATATGGAATGCATGCATGATAATTTATTACTTTTATGAATATTTCATTTCAAAGGAAATGTGGTTTGATTTAATGGTTGTATTCATGCATGGTTTTCAATAATTAAAGGATTTGGATTTCCCAAAAAGCTTCCGCACTCATGAATCTAGGTGCATAAGTAGGGATTATTAGATGGGTTGGTTTGCTCGGGCCGAGTGAAGTCCAGGGTGCCTGTCACGTGGATTCGGGGTGTGACAGAAAGACTTCTAAAAGCATAGGACCTAAAGTAAACATACAAAATATGACTAAAACATATCCTAGCTTATTGGTATCACCGATATAGATCAAAATAAAATCTCATTGAATGGTGTTAAATAATTCTACGGGTTATTGGACCCTCCACATTTTCTCCCTTTTCTCTCTCAAATGGCAGGGTGCTGGCTCAAACAAGCACATTAAAGACCAAAAATGAAAGTGAAAACCCATCATCTGTTCGTGGCATGCCATCTTTAATATATTTCCATAAAACTCTAAGTTTATTGGTGAAGTGAGCTTCAAAATCATACCAGAACCACCCCCAACTACGAAAGCAAGCCCTTGGCCCGATATCTTCTGCCTTAAGAATCCCTGGAAAAGTTACAAGCATATCAGTCAAAGGTTCAACCTGTTTGTAGCAATTAACATCAGCAAGGCTGAAACTCATGCCCAGATATTTAACCAAGATTATTCGGTCATCTCACCTCTGCACTTGCCACGAGGTTACGTGGCCTTTGGTCAATGGTATTGCTGACTTTGACATCATTAATGGAGCAGAGGAATGCATCTGGCTACAAAATAATATCTTAAAGTCATATGTCAAGATAGAAAGCATACTTAACCGATAAGTACGTAAACAAACAGTGGGTGATGCTTTAAAGGAAGAGAACCTATTCGCGAAATGCAAGTGAAGAAAGATAAAGAACGATCTTTACCTGGCATAAGATTTCACCTCCGAACTTAGCTAAATCAATCTGTAGGGAAACTATGAATTAGAATAAAACAAACCACAATTAATCTAGTAATAGTATGTGTAAACAGAATCATATATGCTAACAATTGTATACTATGCCCCACAGCAAGAACAAAGAATATCTTATCCCCAATTTCTGGATTACATACACACAAGCATGCACATACTACATATAGAAGATTGAATAACCAAACAAGATAAAGATATAGGTTGGATATGAACGAACCGGGAGGATTCTTGCCAGAGAAGGAGCAGCAATTCCAACAAACCCATCAGTTGTACCTGTATTGTGAAGAACTATGCTTGTAGTATTCTTTCCAAAAAGCCATTGCCAGACACCTGCTTCGTTTTCAGCGGCATAGACATTTTCCATCTGGATGGAACCAGACATATAGCACATGGACCCTGCAAAGCATTTGAAGATTCCCGTAAGTCAGTTAAGAATGAGTAGTAAATATCAAATTTAAAAATGATTTGTGGATATTTTGATTAATTTATACTAAATATCCTTGAGCAGAAATATATGACCTTATAGATACAGTGCTCTACGTATAAAATGGCAAGTTGACTTTTTTCTGAGGCAATATCTCTCCCCTCCTCCCCCACCCGCACCCCCAAAAGGCAGAGGAAAGAAAACGAAAGACTAAAAACAATAAAAAACAGGTGTATACACCAGGCCAATTGTTAAGCATTCAAGACAAATCAGTAAATACAGCAAGCATTAGTGGAACATGACCCAATTACTATGACGTGTAGATACAAGCACATTGACACAATAAACAGACAGCTTAAGATTCGTCAAGGGTGAGTGGTTCAATACGACAACCTTCTAAAGCGAGCCTATTCCTTAAGTGACACATATTAGACCAACTTTTCATGTCATGCAATGCTCGTCTTCTGTTGCATAAGGTGTGGAAACTGTGTAATGTAACCTTCCATATTCAGACTTAGTAAATGTTTCTATCCCAAAAAGTAGTTAGCAACTATGAGTCATGAGTCAACAACTTCTACGTACTCCACACATACATGTACATCCTTGAGAGTTGAGGCAATATCAGCTCACTAGTTGGTTAAGTTGTAGACTTTACAACCAAACCAACATGCATTCTTTAATATCAGTATATTGGGCAAATGAGGAGATTTGACATCATGTTCACTGTAAGACTAAGTCAAGCAGTGAAGGTGTGCGCAAGCTGGCCCAAACACCTTGGTTAATTCTTTTAAAAGAAGGACTAAAGTTTGATAAGCAACAGGCTCCTTATAAAGAATATTTCGTTTTGATCAGGTAAAGTAATTTCATTAATAAAGGCATCCAGGGGATACAAAAGCAGTATACACAAGAATATGATTAGCAACATACCAGGTTTTGCAATAATTCTTTCTTGTGGCTTCAACATAATCTGAAACATATATACAGAAAAGAGAAAGAAATATAATCAGATCAACTTAATAAGTTTCCCTCTTACCAAGAAGAAAAAAACTGCATCTGAGGTTACCTGAACGATCTGAGCTTCACCGCCCAGAATTTGAAAAGGTGTTACAGCATCTTGCGGACTCTACAGCACAAACATAATGCAATGGTCAGGATATAGCTTTGTGTAGACAGAGGAAGGGCGAATTGGTTCATTATTTATGTTATGGATCTTTAGCCTAACTCAAGAGGTGAGGATTGCTCAAACCGGACTCTTCCCTCACCCTCACACCCAGCGTAATCTGATGCATGTGCAATTTAATATGCGTGTCCAACATCGGAAAGGAGAATTTAGATGGGTTTTGCACTATTAACATGATAATAAATGGACATTGGAGCTGACTCATCCTCTAACGCTAGCTCATGGGGGTTCCCAAGACCATATAAGATGACCAATAACCCATTCCACTATCTATGTGAGACTTCTAACACTCTCCCTCACATCCAGACCTAGTAAACTGGAGTGTAGACAATATAATATAGGGGCCCAAAATCAATGAAAAAATAATTGAGATGGGCCTTACTCAGATACCATGATATAAAATGGACAATGACCAGATTCATCCCAAAATGCTAGCTCTCGCAGGAGGATTTCCCAAAATCATATAAGGTGATCAATTACTCATCCCACTACCGATCTGGGATTGCTAATAACTTATTTAATTCAGACCAAGTTACAACGTTGCCTTCTACAGTATTTATATCTCCTTTTTTACTGTGAGCGACAAAACCAAGCAGCATATCACATTACACATAGTTTCCAAATTTTCAATGATGGACACTCAATAATTATAAGTAACTGGGTAGCGGCAGAATAGCATATCCTTTAGTAGAAGATTTATGTGCTTGATCTTATTTTCACGGGATTCAGTTTCATAGTCATGAATGTTGAATATACTTAACTAGCAACTTTGTCTTTCCTAACCTCTCAGCCACTGCTATTTAACTTCATTGCCCATTTTTAGCATCAATACATTCCCTCTCCACAATTTCCAATGTGGAAATTTAAGCTGCTAAATTTGTAAACAACTACCTGAACCTATAGCTCGCAAGTTAATAATTTCACTTTCCAATGATGATCCAGAACCTTAACAAGGGACAGTCCGTAAGTTGAGACAACTACTGTTGCAAATAAAATGAGATTCTATCAGGACACCCTCTAACATATCAATCATCACTTAAGCCTCTCAAATCCCCTATATCCATTCTAATACATCCAACAAATATTAGCATTTCCCAAAAACTCTTCAAAACACCAAACACATAACTTCTCCCCACAATGTGATTTCCCAAGCTGTAAAGTTCCATTCTTTTAACCCTTCTCCCAACTAAAATTCTAAATTTTTTATACACATTGTCAATCCTGATTCTTACATAAACTCCCCCCCACCCCACCCAACAGGTTTTACACACTCGAGCTGAAACAATTCAATCAGTAAGCACACACAAAAAAAAAAAAGAAAAATAACCTCATATACAAATTGATTTTGCACTCACCTAGACTAATTCCTCAGTATACACACGCACCTCGACTAATTCCGCGTGATACAATGAGAACAAATCACCAAATATTTTCCTTTATCTATGCTGGAATTTGAACCTACCTCCAGCTACTCAAACCACTTCATTGACCACTAAACCAAGCAATTGGATTATAAAAATTGATTTTAAAACATTTAAATTTATGAATTTCATACTGTTATCACCAAAAATATTAATCGGTGCACTGACACCAACACTCTATAACATCAAATCCTGGATCCATCATCGAAAAAAATACAATAAAATTGACAAAACATTCCAAAAATAACACAAAAAAACTTACGAATACCTGATAAACAAAAGGTTGAAACGGCGTCGAGAAAAATGGGGCAGCCATAGATCGAACAAATTTCAGAATTTTCAGATCGCCGGAAGATCAGTTTTCCGATTAGGATTTTCTTTTTTTTGTTTTTCTCTTTTTTTTGGTGTTTAATTTTTTTTGTATAAATATTTTTGGTTCGTTTTGGATTATACTGTATTAATTATGATATTAATTAATAAGGTTATATTAAAGTATAAAAAATTTTATTTTTCCATAAATACCCTTCAATTTGCATTTGGTTTTGTATTTAACGTTCATGGGTCGTTCAATAAGCAGTAGTGGTATTTTGGTCAATTAAGAATTTTTTTTATTTATTTTGTAGTTTTATTAATTATCTTATTTTGCTAATGACGTGGTTATTTCTTATTGGTTAAAATATTCCAATCGACGTGGTCTCACTTGTCCAACCTGTCAATCGTTGACTATTGCTGACTGGATATATTAAAAGTGAAAATGACTAAAATAGATTTTTAAAAAAATAAAAAATAAAAATTGAAGGACAATTAAATTTATTCATAATAATGATTTCAAATTTTCAATATTGTTAAAAATATATGTATATTATTATAATTATAAATAGATTTAAAAAAATCATTTTTTCTTATAGTTAAAAAATCATTAACCATCCTTTTAATGACTATACGTAAATTTTCAAAAGCTCAAATATGATAATCACTTTTTGTATTTCTAAAATCGATTAAACTCGTTCATTTTTATGTTTTAGTTAAAAAGTTATGAAAATAACAAGACTCCATTTTTTATTTTTCTTTTGACTTTTCCATGTTTGGTATCATATTAGAATCTCATTAAATTTGGATTCGTATGATGTCAAAAAAAAAAAACTATCCGAGCACCACCTTAATTGATTCATTAAAAGAAAATGTATATTGACAAAATGTTTAACGAATAGACACGAGATATTATTTCTTCTATTTTTAATTATTGATCAAAAAGAAAAATTATATTCAATCAAGTGGAATATCCACACCCCATGTTAATTGAACTCTTGAGATACGACATAAAAATAGAATTATATTGAATGGTAAAATAAGTTATTACAAATAACAATATTTCATACTGATCAGTTGATTGTATCTACTTCACCTTCTTATATACTTCGTCTTTAAATATACTTAATTTTCACGTGAGATAATATTTATTTATATCATTATTATAAATGATTTATTTAAGAATTAATGTTTGACAAAAGAGTTTGTAACAAGGTTACATGTTACAAACATGACATGATTATAATATATATAATATATTCTTTTGCAAAAACTAAGGTATATATAATATCATGTCCTTTTGAGTGATGGAAAGAGACAGAGAGACTTCAACTCCAGATTTATTCTCCAATTATTTTAAAATAATGAAAGTTAAAATTACTAATTTTTTCGTATTAAAATAAGTGTTATTATATTGTTAACTTAACTAATAATAAGTATTATCTTAGAAACTCAAGATAAAACTTAATTTGTTTGTTCAATTATACGAGTATTAAATAACTTTTTCTAATAATGTTCAATTCTCGAGGAATATTTGTTTCATCCATTTCAATTTGTTTACTATACTTTTTTTAGTCTCTTTCAAAAAAAAAAAAACCTCAAACTCTTTTTAGCTATTGTTCGACTTTTTTATGACATATTTAATATCATAAAATTAAATAATCTTTTGATACATTTGATATATATTTAATTTACATTCACAAAATTCAAAAGTTTTTTACTTTCTTAAGCTTTGTGTCATATCAAAATACGAAAAGTAAATGAAAGAACAAAACATATAAATGTTTATATGATAGTGTCAACTTGGTCCATATGAACTTTTAGCCCATTAAGGCATTAATAATAACAAAAGGACTTCAAGTTCAAAATAATTTTTTAAAAAAACAGTAAAACCTATATAAGTGGATCATAAAATTTAAAATAATTATAAGTTTATATTTAAATTTAGAGTAATTTCTGAAATACTCATTCTCTCATAAATAATTACAGTTCTTATCCCATTTATTAAGGGTGATAATTTTCGCTTAAATGATACTAAATCGATATCATATATTGTATTAGTATCATTAAAATTGATAATTTCGCTTAACTGATACTAAATCAGTATTTATATAGTGTAATGGTATCATTAGTCAATGATGTTTATTGTTGTGGTATCATCAAGGTTTCTTGTTAAAAAATTACTCATTAATCAATGATATTATAAGAATATATATATATATATATATATGTATATATATATATATATAT
>NC_028644.1:1952838-2094750 GCF_001406875.1 Solanum pennellii | reverse complement strand
GGTATCATTAAAAGTTATAATGATATATACTCTTATAGTATTATTGACTAATGAATAGTTCTATAACGACAAGTCTTAATGATACCAATACAGTATATATACTCTTATAGTATCATTGACTAATGAGTAGTTTTTTAACAACAAACTTTAATGATACCAATATAATATATATATATATATATATATATATATATACTGATTTAGTATCAATTCAGCGAGATCATCAGCTTTAATGCTATTAATACGATATATATGATACTAATTTAGTATCAGTTAAGTGAAATAGTAAATGAATATATAGTGTAATTATTTATTATGATATGAATGTAATGGGATATATATTTATAATTATTTTACTTTTATAGGCATTTGCTTATTTTTCTTTTAAAAAAATATGGTAGTGTCAACTTGCTCCATATGCAATAGTCTCTTCGTTCTTTGAACCTTGCTAGCTTTTAGAAAATGACACTCCTCATATGAAAATTATTACTAATTAATATTTTAGTATAAGTCTTAAAAAGTACTCTTTTCGTTTTTTTATATATGTCATTTTTATTATAAATAGTTCGTTTATAATATTTGGTATTTTATAAAAAATAATGCATAAATTACAATATTTTATCCTTATAAGTTATTAGTCTTGAAAATATATATTTGACCAATAAAAAACGAAGAGTTGAGATCTTTCAAAATAAACAATTATAATAAAATGTTAGCCAATACAACCCTTTATTATAGCCCCAAAGTAAAGCAAATGCTACCCAACACAACCCTTTATTTATAACATGCATGGTGGAAAACAAAGAAATAAGCTATACGTAAAATTTACTAATTCAATATCAAAATTTTTATATTGATTCCATTTAACTTAGAATTAGCTGAAAATTATCGATAAATTTCATAACTAATCCCATATTGTACATTAATAGTAAAGGGAAGAATAAGGAAGGTTAGCAAAAGTTTAGGTATATTAATATTTTAATGAGCTCTTCTATATTATATAGTTGGAAAAATTAGGTCAAATGAACTAGGAGCTACTATTATAGTTGAGCTAAATTTTTAGTGTAAGGGAGTAATATGAAGGTTCATAAAGTAGCAAAAAATCCATGTAGGGTTAGCTAGGATTTGATTAAGAATTGGAGGTTGACAATTAGACACCTAATTAATTACCACATAAATATAGGTTCAAGATTGTGCAATATTTAAAAACTAAACTTTTATTTTGTTATTATTGTGCATTTATTTAAAATCAATGACAATTTGTGATGTTATTTGAGTTCTTATAAAAATCTTTGAATTATAACCTCTCATCATTACTAATACAAGATGTTAAAGTGAAAAATTTATAAGATAGCAAAAAATACAATAGTAAAAATGAAGAAATAGATCTCTTCAGGCTAAGACGCGGATATCTCGTTCTCTTTAAAGAGATTCAAGTCCACTGCATTAAATGTTTTCACTGGTCCAGCAGTACGTAATCCTCTTGACTTGTCCCCTCCAAGATACAATACAAACAACCTTCACAAAGCATAACTCAACAACTCTGCACAAAAGTTGAGTCCAAAGCTCCACAAAAAAGAACATGACCTCCTTTTTCAATTAATAAGAGCTCTCTTTTTGACTAAGTAACTCTTTCACTCTATATTTTTTCTTGTGTGTTGTGTGTTTCAAATCAAATAAAGACCATCACTATTTATACTAGAAGAAATCTTCCTAGCAATAAATAGGAAGATAAATGGCATAAAAATTACATAGGATAAAAAAAATAATGAAGGAATAATTAGGCCATTATGTTTCAAGGTATGCAACTGGGAATTGGAGAACACTTCAATATGACTTGAAATAAAAATATTAAAATGCTCTCCTAAACCAACACAAGAAAATTAGCTATTCACAAGATTTTTGTAGCTGAACAACAAAAATCTCATGCTAATTTTATTTAGCTACGAATTATATGAAAAATCATCTAAGTTAGGAACTATTTAGCTACAAATTATATGAAAATTTGAGCCATATATCTTTCTTCTTGAGTATATTGTATATATTATACCAATTGGGAAAAAGTTACATAAATTAACACACATATCAATAAAATGATCTTGATATCTTGTTAGAGTTTAGGGAATAGTAGAAACTTAACTATATAATCTTCGTACATAATTGTGATCATTTAATCATAAATCTTAAAAACAATCCACTAATTAATCACTACTCAACAAGTGGCTTAAGTTGACTTCTTTTTCCTTTGACATAAATTTCAACTTTTTCAAAATGTTCTAATAAAGCATTAATATATTCACATAATTGTGGCCATTTTAAGGAAATCAACAAAAAAAAAAAGATGGAATTTTTATGAATAATTCAATCCAATCAAGAGATTGCACCACTTTATTTAAAACATTATATTATTAAAAAGTTACATAAACATACAAACATATCAAAACCTTACCCTTTTAACCCCAAAATACTACCGACGACAACAACTACAACAACAATTACAACATGCATCAAGAACTTGCGGGTTCGCCCCCTGTCTCCCGCTTAAAATTTCTTATAAACCTATCACAAAAAGGCGCAACAACTTCTAGACGTTACTCGTTCATTTTTTTATTTTAGAATAGATTCCGCCCTTACTACTACAAGAACAACAATAACTACAACAACAAATACTACTACAACAACAACGACTACTACTACAACTACGACAACAACAACTACAACAACAAATACTACTACAACAACAAAATATTACTACTACTAGTACAACAACAATAGCTTAATAAGGAAGGACCCAATGAAACCCTAAAAGCAAAATTAGTTACCTTGTTCAACAAGAAAATAAATCATCCCCCAAAAGCATGCAATACTAGTAAGTAAGTATGTTTCTTCTTGCCCTATTCACCTATGTTTCTTCTTGCCCTATTCACCTTCCTCCTCAGATAACACAAAGTAGGATCCACTCTTCTCCTCCAAAACTCCGTCTCTCCAAAATGCTCGTCAATCTTCATGAAAATCCAATACAATGATTTCATTACATGAAGAACAAGACAACTGATTAACACGAGTGGTGTAACGTAGGGTGGTAACAAGAGGGAGATGGTGCTCGCTATAAAGAGGCATCGAAGCAAATTCACAAGAAATGGAACATAATAAGCAAGGTAGTTTTCATAGTGCCTTGTGTATTTCAGCTTGATCCAACGTACAATACAATACATTATAAAAGAAATTACCGCGATTCTAGTTATTATAGGATGTTGTTCAAACATGTTGGTCTCGTTGTATTTGAGCTGCAACAAGTTAAGGATCAATGACAAGAACGTAAAAATACCCATTATATGGTATGAAGAAGGGAGTATACTAGTGGAGGTTAGAGAAGTTAAAGAGAAGAACAAGAATGAATTAAAAAAAAAATAGGACTAAACCTTTTTATAATAATACTCTGTCGTATTTCATGACACTATTTGACTTGACATGATATTTGAGAAAAAAATAAAAAAATTTAAAATTCGTGATTTAGAATAATTTTAATGAAATATTTGATTGGATGTAAATTATTTTATTTCAAGTAAAAATAAAATTATAAAATTAATTTTTTTTTATTATAATAAATGACTCGTTTTTTAAACAGACTAAAATAAGCACATAGAGAAAAAAGAAATTAATTAGTGTCTCGATCGACAAATTAAGTGTCTAGGGTCCAATACCCCATTCTGGAAAAGGTTAAAATTGACCTTCCTTTCGTTCATCCAACCTAAAAAAACTTCATCCACATAAAAAAAAATTAAAAAAAAATGTGTAGAATGTAATAGAATTGGTGAATATTGATGGGGGATGGTTTTAAGATAGATTCTATGGTGGAATCAACCCTAATTTGAATACTTGAAATCATTGATTTGATGTAGGGGTCATAGAATTGTTATAGTGTCACGCTCCAAACTAGAGGACGCGTGACTGGCACTGGACATCCTATGCAATCGAGTTAGCCACTGAAACATGCCAATTGACTACACTGAAATATACATTTGATCATGTTCAATTCTGTTAAAAAAATATTATACGACAACTCATGTTCAATTTTACTTTTTTATTGAACTAAAATTCGATCAATAAATACTTTACTTTTTCAAAGAATAACTTTGTTATAATGTATTATACTTTTGTGCTCATTTAGTAAGATTATATGAATAATTGAGACAGTCTTGATAGTTTCCACTTATGAATTTTCTTTTCATGTTTGTGAACAAAAATAAAAAATAATAATCAAATTTCATGTCCAAACAAAACTTTAACTTCAGTTATTTCATCTCACATGACCAAACAAACCTTATTAGTAGTATTAGATATTGAAAATAATTTAGAAATAAATAATTAATACTAAAGGTAAAATATTAAAAATAAATTCTTCTTTTTTTTTCTTTTTAAATTTCATAACAAATCAAATAACACCATATAAATTAAAACGAAACTATATTAAAAAGGGAAAAAAATACAATTTTTTTTTCAATAATTAAAATAAGAAAAGTACAAGTTGACAACTGGTATTAACCACCAAACAGGCAATTATGATTTATGAAAGAAAAAAAAAATGCCACCTTTCCTTTCACTTTCCCTTTGTTTTCTTCTTTCTAAATCCAAATTCATTTTCTCTTCAATTTCCTTCTTACAAAATTCAGCCTTTATTTGTTTGCTCTGCCGTACGTTTAGGATTAATTTTTTTTAAAAAAAAAGGTATGTAATAGTACTCCTTTTTATATCGTAATTTATGTGACACATTTTGAATTGTTAAATATTTTATTTTTTGATTTGTAAATTCGGATATGGAATCTTTTATGATTGACCCTTTGTTTGATAATTTCAGATTCCAGTGATTTTATATGTTATTTTGTATGAATGTTTAATGAACCAATCTGCTACTATTACTTGTTTTAGGTTCTTGGATTCAGAAATCAGTATAAAGATTTGATTTTTGATTTTGTGGAGAAACAGGGCTAAACCCCTTTTCAATTCTTGGGATTTACCTTCTTTTTTTCACTTAAAAAGAGGATCTTTATGGGATTTCACAAGTTTGTAGTATTAGTTTGGCACAATTTTTGTACTGTAAGAAGCTGGAGGTAGCTTTAGTCTGGCCAGAATTGTCTTTTTATTTTATGTCTGCTTACACTTTACCCATTTCGAACCCTACTTATGTAATTACACCGGGTATGTTATGCTGCTAGAATCTGCGGGTAGTTTCTTATCCTTCGATTTCTATTACTATATAATGTCACTTGTAGTTTGACTATCACACTATTTTATTGTAGTTGTTGTTCCTTTTTTATTTCATGTTTTGCTTTGTCATGCTTTGTATATACTATCTGCTTTGATATGTTTTTCCTTGAGCAGAGGTCTATACGAAAAAACCTCCCTATCTCCCAACGTTGGGGTAAGGTTTACATACTATACCTTTCCCAGAAACCACTTGTGGGATTACACTGGGTATGTTGTTGTTGTATGCCAGTGGAATATATATAGAAGGCGTAATACATAAATGAATACTCAAACTTCGCCTCGATTGACAAAGTAACCACTCCAACATTGACAGTGCTTCCTTCCTTATTTTCTCCATTCTTTTGGTTTGTTTGTGTCATTTTGTTTCAAAATGATTTGGTTTCTTACAACAATACAAATACGTGAAGTGGAAACTTCTTAATTATTGGATGATTAGTTCCTGTCTCTGTTAATAGAAACTGATTAGAATTGGTTCTCAACAATTATTCATATGATTTATCTAGTCTGTCTGCCTTTGTGGCTTTTCTTTGTAATTGGTAATCAGTGATAGAGGGGAGTTCAACCCAAATAATCGGTTGTTGAAAGAGAAATAACTGTGAACTGATAGATACCTACATTAACAATGTATTTATATATGTCCTTTCACCTTTGCACTTGGATGTTTTGCTTAAATTAGTTTTTGTTTCTGCCTTGTAAATGATCCTAGAGTATCGCCTTTGTTCGTGGTTGAGTGTATTATACTTCACCTCAGTAAAGTACCTGACATTTTGTTTAAACTTAAATTCACAGATCTTCCTGTTTGAGTCTTGGAGCATATTGGAGGTATGAGATGGACTTCTTAGGCTGCCTAAGGGACTGAAATAGATATGCATTCTTTTAGCAACATGATGAAGATTAGGAAATTGTTGCGTAAAATAATTGCTATTCTGATGTTCAGAATTGACTGGAAGAAGCTGGTTTTCATTGGTGCTATTCTGACAGTATTTAGGATAATGTTTCAAATTTCTACACTTCCTTATCCTCTTACAGAATGGATCCTCTTCCCACCATCGGAGATTTCATCTTCCCGCTATTTGAATCATGAAAAGAACTTGAGGGAACTTCCAGCGAGTCAAGATATGCGGTTTAAACTTAGTCAGCATGCCCCCCTAGTTGTTTCACTCAACTCTACAGATAGACTGAACGAAACACAGCAGGTTCTGGAAAGACGAGAGCAAGTTTCGAGACAGCAGAAAAGTAGGAAGCATGTGAATGCTGTAGATAAAGTTATTTTCCCTTCTTCACCTGTTAGAAACATGTCCAACAATATGCTGGTAAGTTTTTCGTTGTGCTTATATTCCTTAAGATTATTACTGAACTCGTTCGCCTTATGACTTTCTTTTTTTTCACTGTATCAATTTTCCAGAGATACATAGCATCTTTGACTCCAGATGAGGCACTTGCATATGCCAAACGAGAGATTGAGAATGCCCCACTAGTTATGGATGATCAGGACTTGTATACTCCTCTATTCAAGAACGTATCCACTTTTAAGAGGTAGGTACTTGATTATATTTTTTAGGTAGCTTATTTTTCAGATGATTTATTATGATATGCTCTGATAAAGAATCGTGTTTATTATGCTTTGTCATAAAAAAGAAGAAGAGTCTTATTTATTATGATTATCACTTGATTCAGTTAGATTTATCCTAGATAAAATACTAGCTTTTTTTCACTAAACAACCATTGGTTGTTGAGGCCTTTTCTATTATGGATATCTTTTTCATTTTGTGTTTCAAAATTAGCTTTTTCTTTAAACACAATTAGGTTGACATTCCAGGAGCTATGAGTTGATGGAGCTTATACTCAAAGTTTACATTTACAAAGAAGGGAAAAGGCCGATTTTTCATCAACCTTATCTTAGAGGAATTTATTCATCCGAGGGATGGTTCATGAAGCTGATGGAGGATAGTCGTCAGTTTGTGACAAGGGATCCACAAAAGGCTCACCTGTTCTATCTGCCATATAGCGCGCGTCAGCTACAAAAGGCACGATATGTGGTAAACTCACATGATCTTAAGCCGTTATCAGTGTTCCTGCGGAACTACGTGAACATGCTAGCTTCAAAGTATCCTTTCTGGAACCGCACACGTGGGTCAGATCACTTTCTTGTTGCTTGCCATGATTGGGTATGCATCTGTATCGATATTGTCTGCTGAACTATGTATTACTTTCGCATTCTTCTTTGGACATAAAACTTTTAAATTTGCTATTACGCCTGGGGAATTGGACTTCCTTAAATATTAGAAAAGTGTAGGCTTATCTTAGTCGTAAGGGCACATCATGTGATGTGCGGATTAGACACATATCAAAGAATCAAACCTTGTCACAATCAAAAACCTAGTATTTAAGTGGAGTAGGGCAGATGAACATATCTATTATCCATGGAGTTTCGAACCGTGCATCAATGACCTTCGGACTGGGTGGGGTGGTTATAAGAAGAATTTTCCTGCATAAGAAACTACTCTCTCTGTCCCAATTTATGACACTCTTCCCTTTTTCGTCAGTCCCAAAAAGTTTGTCACCTTTCTATATTTATAAACAATATAACTGTAAAATTCTCATTTTACCTTTCCTGAGATGATTTATAATCTATGGCTTGTTTTAGACCACAAGTTTCATAAGTCGTTTTTTCCTTAAAACTTCGTGTCAGTCAAATAAAGGCACAAAGAAAATGGAACGGAGGGAGGAGTATATGGTACAAATAAGAAAACCTTTTTTTGCAATTATCATGTGTTGAACTCTTTTCTGGTTATGCATTTTCGATTGATGAGTATTTTTGCGTTTTCTTACTATATGTTTTAGCAAATTCTTACAGGGACCTTATACTCTAAAAGATCATGAGGAGCTGAGTAGAAACACTATAAAAGCTCTCTGCAATGCAGATATATCTGAAGGAATATTTGTTTCTGGGAAGGACGTTTCCCTTCCCGAGACCACTATAAGGAATCCCAGGAGGCCTCTTAGAAACCTTGGTGGGAAAAGAGTGTCACAGCGCCCGATTCTTGCCTTTTTCGCTGGAAATATGCATGGTCCAGTACGTCCCAAACTTCTCAAATATTGGAGGGACAAAGACGAATCCATAAGAATTTACGGGCCTCTACCCCATAGAGTCTCAAAAGTTATGTCTTATCCTGAACACATGAAATCAAGCAAGTACTGCCTTTGCCCGATGGGTTATGAAGTGAACAGCCCGAGGATTGTCGAGGCAATATATTATGAGTGTGTTCCGGTTATCATTGCTGATAATTTCGCCCTTCCGTTTATCGAAGTTTTAAACTGGACTGCTTTTTCTGTGGTTGTTTCTGAGAAAGATATTCCTAGGCTAAAGGAGATTTTATTAAGTATACCTCTGCGACGTTACCAGGCCATGCAAAATAATGTCAAGATGTTGCAGAAGCATTTTATTTGGAACTCAAAACCGACTCGATATGATCTGTTCCATATGATTTTGCATTCGATTTGGTTTAGCAGACTAAACCAGATTCAAGTATCACAGGTATCATAGTTTCTTGAGTTCTGGTTGTCAAGTATTGCAGATAATCATAATTCCTCGAGTTCTAGTTGTTCCAACTTGACTGTCTTCATGACCTCGAGAGTTTGTCCGTTTGGATTTGATATACAAAAACCTTTCAAGAGCTACAGCCGGTTTTGTTCTCTTAACTTGTGCACTTATATGCTTCTGCCACTTGGCTAGAAAAAGAAGACTAGCTGGCTGTAGAAGGCTGCCATTTTATAAAGGAATTTAGTCAGATTACCTCTGTTCCATGGATGAATTAAGCAATTTCTGATGGAAGAAACTGCTTTATACTTTGACAAAATCGTACGTTGCTTGCAGAAGACTAACTCAGATAATGCAGTTCGTATTCCAAGTCAAAATACCTGGCAGGTTTTCTCTTGATTATTATAGTTGTGGGATTCCACTGAATATGTTGTTCTTGTTGTATAGTTGAAGGGCAAAAGGAACGGTGGTTAAAACTTCTGTCCAAACATCATGGCTAGCATTTCACAGATTTCCAATATATTGAACTACTACTTGGAATGATCTCATGTTTGAGGAACAACACAAGAAAAGGAGGCCAGTCCATTGATATTCAAGCCAAGGTACAATCAAAATGATATAAGTGGAAATGAACTGCAAGGAAGAAGTGAAACGAAGGTATGTTGATGTTGACATGGTCGCGTGTATCTCTATGAATTTTTTTAAGTAACAGGTTATTTTGTGAAAGAAAGAAGAACTGAGGGAAAGATAAGTAGAGAAGAAGAAGAAAGATCAAGATATATTCAATGATATTCCTCCTTTACAAATAAACACGATGATCACACAACACAATTGAAACAAGAAATTACCCCATGTACAATCAAGCAATTAAAATACAAGCATCAGAAAACACAACCAGTACAAACAAGGAGCAGTTACATCACAGCAAACTCGACTGATCAACTTTAGCTCGAAATTCTGTCTTTCTGGTGCAAGAAGTT
The DNA here is from genome assembly GCF_001406875.1 of Solanum pennellii. Taxonomy (NCBI): domain Eukaryota; kingdom Viridiplantae; phylum Streptophyta; class Magnoliopsida; order Solanales; family Solanaceae; genus Solanum; species Solanum pennellii. The sequence continues at coordinate 2,084,961 of NC_028644.1, read as the reverse complement.
CCTTCCTCTGCCTTTTTAGTTCCCTGAATGAAGCAACAGAAAGTGAAGCTCTTGTTAACATTTGAATGGTACATTTATGCTTAGTGTCATTGACATATATGACAAATCTGAAAGTTAATTGGTATATCACCTGTCATCAGTTTTACTTCTTTAGGAAACAATGCTCTAAATTTGACTTGAAGTTGTTGTTATCCCATTTCAGTAGGTTCCACCATTCTGATGTTCCTTTTATTAGCCTGATCTTATTGGAGGTTTGAATAGAGAAAGGCAACTCCATTTCATAGCAATTGATCAGCTTAAGTTCCTCTATGTGTTCCCATGGCTTCCTCAATGTTCTTAATTTTGGTAATTCTTTCAACCATAACTTCTGAGCTAACAAGTGTAGTCTGACTTGAGCTGCATTGCAGCAGTAACTCTGTCAGCCAATGACAAAATGCAACTGATACTTCCTCCTTCTTCTGCTGCTGGTGTGAAATCACAAGAACAACTCTCTATGTGTAGTGATTTTACTCTACCACATCATGCATCTTCACATAATAATCCACATTGTGATCAGCTTCTTGTAGCAAGCAGGCATTGTGATTCATTCCCCTGTTGTAAGCTTCTTCATATGTGTCATGTACACCAAGGAACCCCTCTGCCCACCAACACTTTATGAGATCATCTGTTGAAATAGCCACGGGATGTAAGGAGCAATACAAGAAACAGCTTCGAATGTCACCTCTCTTATTCTTGACATGTTTGCTTCTTTGATTTAGAGTATAATTCATTATCCTGAGGTTTTTAAGATTCAAAACTCAACTTGATGACCTTGTAAACCTTATCTGTAACATCTTTGCTATGAGGTTCAGACATTCTAAGTGATTTCAAAGCATCTTCCCATAGCTCGACCTTTGTCTTCCCATAGCTCGACCTTTGTGGGAAGCCTTCTCGCAGATGATTTCTAGTCAGTGTGCCGCGAATGGCTTCTCGATGAATAAGCTGCGATTGCTCTTGTTGATACAGTTTCATTTTTTTAGAAATTAAAATGTTACCAAAAAAAGAAAGAGCTCATTCTTTTTTAAACAAACTAAAAAAAAGGAAAGGATGTCATTCTTTTTTAAACAGAGGTAGTATTACTTTCTATTTTTACCCTTTTGAATTATTGTCAAATTACTTTTTAAAATGATTAAAAGTAGATTATGATAACTATTCTCAATACTTCAAAACAATTAGGGTTGTTTGGAAGTCAACCCGGTAACTCGATTTGGTGTAATTAGTATATCTTGCTTGGTCATTTAATTTCTTTGTCAATAAGTAATTGAGTGTTATTGACGGGGTTAATTACACTCACCAAATCTCAGGGAGGGACTACGAATTGCCTAGTAATTACATGGTGTAGTTATAAGTTGATTATTTCTTGTTTCTATTTTTATTTTGTCATTTAGATCAAACTATTAGTGGTAGGGGTGTTTTTGGAAGAGATATTTTTAGACCAAACTATTAACTTGACATTTTTGTTCAATTTCACATAGTTTAACGATATTTTTGACAATTTTTTGGAAAAAAAATAATCCACGATCCTTGTGATATGTGATATATATCATATACTAACAAGGTATCATAGATTATTGATTCATTCCTTCAAGAATTAAAAATACTCCTCTCCAGTGTTCTCGAAAACGTTTTTGCGGTAAGTCTTAGGGCAGAGTGTACAAAAAACGCTCTGGGGCGTAAATTAAAAACGTAGATCCATAAGGCGTAAGTTTTAAAATTTGAGGTGTAAGTCCTAAACATAAAAACATTAGTCCTGGGCGTAAAAATGTACGTCCAAACATTTTTAATTTATTTTTTTAGTTTTTTTATTTTAGATCATATTTTTATTATTGGTGTAATGATATTCCTCAAATAATAATATAATATTTTTTTCTTCATTATTGATTATTAATTAAATCATAAATCATTGAAATGTTTATTTTTGCTTATTTTATTAGTAATAAAAGTATAAAATTGAATATACATGAGACTACGCCCGGTAGATTCATGGGACTTATGCCCCGTATCTCGAGGCTTACGCCTTGCCTCACGCCCCCGCCTTTTAAAACACTGCTCCTCACATTACTTAATTTCTTACAAAAGTATTTTATTAATGGAGGAGCATTTACCACCCAAACTTCTCACATTTTCTCATTTTTGACAATATTTTAAAATTTATTTCTTATTATTATACAAAAATGGATGTGTCAATATTTACTACTGCTTCATTTATTCATACTTTAATTGTGTTTATTACCATTATTCCTATAAATTTTGATGATTATAAGTTATAACTCCAAAATAACGCAACTTTTAGATGGAAACTATTTAGAATCAAATCTTGGACTGATTCGAACATACCGATGTATCATCGATGAAACCCCTTCATTTGATACAAAAAATAATACCCAAATTGATAAAAATGCATTTGAATAAAGGAGTATGAGGCTATGGGCAATACTAATAACATTTTGTAATCTTTTTTTTAGGCAGGTACACAACATATACTTCAACAACATACCCGCTGTAATCTTACATGTGGGGTTTGGGATGGGGAAGATTTACGCAGACCTTGTCCTTACCTTTGCGAGGTAGAGAGGTTGTGTCAGATAGACCCTCGGCTTATCTCTTTCAATCCTTCATAACATCAAATTGTGAAAGGTTTTTTTAATTTTCTTTCCACCAGACAAGAAAGAATCTCTCTTCCAAAACATCTGTAAACATTTCCTTTATGGATAATGTTTGGTGCCCAAGCCAACAAGCACCTCTACTATTTCACGAGTACCTAATACCTCCTACAAGCATATAAACCTCACAAAAATTAAAAGAACGAAAGAAATAAAGTAAAGAAGAGACGCGCTAAGTTGTAGACAGTAGTGCATACTAGTTCCTCAAGCATCTCTTCTCTCTACAGAAACGCTCATGTGAGTGTTAAACATGTCATGGAACAAGTGGTTTACTATCCCAGACCTCCCTTGCTCCAACTAAATCAGGGCGGTATCTCTTTGCTAACACTTCTACTAGTGCATCAAATGACTTGTTTTCATGTTGACTTATTTGACGCACCATCTCTTTCCATCTTTTTCGACATAAATCTCCATGCCTGTGGGAGAGAAGATTGTCCCAATCCACATCCTCTATGCAGCTTGCGTCTAGTTCAAAAAGGGCAGCAATTAAGCGATAGTCATCAGTATCTGCCCATTCACCTGCAACCACCATCGAGGATGTTAATTGTCTGTACCATTTATTGCAGCAATGATGGGAAATCCTGGTGGACAAATTGTCACTAATTGAACTCCAGCAAATATTATCCCGTAGCATCCCATGCCTAGATTTCCTTTCTTCAGAGAGCTTAAGTTGCAGATCGGTGTTTACTAAATCAAACAATTTCTGTACTTCCTCCTGATCCCACTGTCCTCTCTTCCGATTTTCCAGTTTTATCCTATCCCATGCATTTCCAACATGATCCGGATGTTTCCCAAGTTCGTTGGCCAAGAGGGTCCACTTATTCCCATGTGCTCCCTGGAACTTCCGAAGCATCCCATACTCTTCTTCAGTCCATTTACGCTTCTCTCCCATTCGAAACAAACGCTGTGCACGATGATAAACTGCTGTGAAAGGCCTGTATGGTATAGCCTTCCCTATCTCTTTCCAGCAGCCCCTTAGTTTAGGATAAGATTTGGAATTCAAAACCTTTTGCAACCCCTCATCCCCCAAATTATATACCTCTATGTATCTACAAACAGCATCTTTGACGATTTCATCTTCTTCCTGTGTGAAATATTTGCCAAGCAATAATTCTTGTTTGTTATTTTCATGCCTCTCATTGCTAGGATCACTGATTGGATGGAAAAACTGTACATTATCAGAAAATCTCACTCTTTTTTCAGTCTTTTCATTAGTAAGATTTTTCGAATTGTGCCCTAATTTTGTCTTTTTCATCTTTCTGATATTAGCATCATCTATTTGTCTATCTTCCGTCTCTTCTATGGCTGAAACATCACCTTGAATGACACCAGCCACGCTATCTACCTGTCCATCCTTTTTATTCTTATCCTTTTTCCTTTTCTTCCTCTTCATCTCATTTATAGCTGAAACATCACCTTGAATGACGCCAGTCGCGATATCTACCTGTCCATCCTCTTTATTCCTCTTATCCTTTTTCCTTTTCTTCCTCTTCATCTCATCTATAGCTAAAACATCACCCTGAATGACGCTAGCCACGACGTCTACCAGTCCATCCTCTCTTTTCTTCTTATCCTTTTTCCTTTTCTTCCTATTCACTTCGTCAGCTGAAACAACACCTTGAATGACACCAACCACGATATCTACCTGTCCATCTTTTCCCCTCTTATCTTTTTTCTTTTTCTTTTTCTTCCTCTTCACCTCATCTGTAAGATTTCCACCAGAGCCCTCGCCGAGAGTCTCAACGGCCTTGGTTTCATGAGTTCTGCTCGCACTTTCATGAGCAAGTGTTTTGGTGTCTAAACTAGCATCGTGCATCATAAGTATATCCTGCTCATTCTTCAACTTCTTTTTCTTTTTAAAAACATTTTCAACAGTATCCTCACACCCGTCTTTACTGTATTTCCCATGCTGTTTACCACCACCTCTTTCTTTCTTTATCTTGATGTAACTATCTTCACTTTCGCCAGGTGCTTGAGTTTCCATCTTTGTCTTATCCCTTTCTTTCCTGATCCCTGTAAAAGAGAGACTCTCTTCCTTGAAACATGAATCATGATCAACGTCCTTAACATCGCCCTTTGTCACTTCCGAATCATCAGTGACAACATTCTTTTTCCTATTCTTGGATTTCTTCTCCGACTTCATGAGCATATCAACCTTCTCATCTCCTTGGACAATGCCTTTTTTAGAAAATGTCACCTATGTGTCCTATTGCAATGCACCAAAACTGGATTCTCTGCAAAAGAGAAAAATAGAGAAAACGTATGATTAAGAGACAGAGTGATATAGATTAGCGCACACAATTTACCGCTCACACAATTAGATGGGACATTACACAGCTGCAGCTTAACGAGGACATGACCTTAAATAGGAGGATATGAAGGGCAAGGATCACAGTAGAAGATTAATAGCAGTATTAGTACTCTCCTACGATTCAAAGCTTCGATCTTATTATTACATGTTGTTTCCTTTTGCTACTGTTTCTTTTCTTCATTATTTTCACTAGTGTATATAAAGTTGGGAATCAAACAACGCAACTAAATATGAAAAATACCTCTTCTTACACTCCCTGGAAGTCGGAACAAGCTGCAAAACACAGCAATACTTATAATTTCAAAATGCAAACTCTCTTTCTTAACCTAAAAACATAATCATCTAGAACAGATAAGAAGAAATCACCCAGTACTTTCGTCTCTCTAGTGGATTTGAACGTGAGACCTTATGGTTCTCCACCTACATACGAAATAATAAACTATTCAGCATTATTCTTATACACCCTGCCAAACAACACTAAAGGTCATAAAATATTAGAACGAATACCATGAGAAACAAACTACAATACAGGTAATTCATCTTCATCTATCTAATCTTAGCAGATTATTCTCCTATACCCAAATGCAACAACGCAAGCTGACTCGAAAAACCATTATGATTAACTAAAGCTTAATAGCCAGTGAAAATTACTAGAAATCACAAAAAAAAAATCAAATTTTGCCAAATTTATCAAACCTGAATATGAAAATCACTGGCGAGCAGCAGTGAATGCGAAAATCCAATCAAATCCAAACGTAATTGATTTGTGAATTTTCAGTTTAAAGTACTGAAAATAAAATAAAATTAGGGATTTGGAAATTGGAATTTAGATCTGACTGGTGAAAAGAAGTCTTAAAGAGTTTCGGGTTAGAATTATGGGCCCAAACACTATTCAGGCCTTCCTATCCAATATATTGGGCCTAATACAAAGAGACCATAAATTTGAGCCCATTAAGTCGGCATTTAATTGTGTCATTCAAATGGATTGATCTTTAGTTTTCGTCTGTAATAAATCAAACTTATGTCTAGCGGAACTTAAGTTACTTAAGGGCGTAGACTAGAGCATAACTTGTGAGGTATTATGGTGTAAAAATATAAACTTATACCCCGTGTTAAAAGACCAATATAGAATAGGATAAAAGCGCAAATAACCCTTAATTCAGCAGAGTTAAGGTCGCTCTAACACTAGCTTATTTAGTCTAAATATGTGTTTTTAATTATTATTATTTTAAAAAAAAATGTTAGAGAGTTCGGATGTTTGGTTAGATTTTAACGGGGAAAATGTGTTTTTGAAAAGAAAAAAAAATAGTTTCGATAAGTACATCTTGAAAATCTAGTCAAGTATAAATTGTGGTTGTAAAATTAACAAAAATATTTTTCAAATTGATTAACTATAAATTAATTCTTATCCTCCAAAAGTATATTTTTTAAAAACTCGTCTAAAATATTTTTTAAAATACATAAATTTTGAACATTTTCAAAAAAAAAAATATCAAGTAAAATGAAAAACTTATCCCTCATCATCAATAAAATTGTCCATACAATTAAAAACATTATTGTCACAATCAAACTTATAAGATGGCCATTTAAAGTAAAGCATTACTATATATTGCATCATAACAATAATATACATGGTCTATTTCTAAGGTAGTCAATAAGTGGCTACAAATTAAAGATGTCAAATTAAAGAATACTAAGAATATAGTGTTATAACTTTTTAAGCATCAACTTGTTAATTGGCCTTCTATTTTTTTTTATTGGCTCTTTTATTATTGGGTATAAAAGAGATGATAATATTACTAATGAAAGCACTATTTTTCACTTTTTTTGCAAAACATAAGAGTATGGTACCCTATTTGGTATTTGGTACAACTATCCGATTTTGAGATCATCATTTAAGACAAGTATATATTGCGTAATATAAAAATTTATCATATTATCTATTTCGAATTAATTTCATATATGCAATGTCAGAAGTTAAATTTTAGATAAAATATTTAAAGTTATATTACTAAAGTTTTAGACATAAAGTCCTTTTGTTCTCTAAACTTTAGGCAAAAATTCATGAACATCACTTATATTGAACATTAGATATTTATCAATTCTAATGTCCAAACATGTGATGTTTAAAGTCGTTCTAAAATGAATAAACTTACAAAAAAATAAATGAGTACATATTGATTACATAACAATGTTTCAGTAACATGTGAAAATTATTTGTTTGGTAACAGTTTTAGGCTTTCGACTAATTCAGATCCTCATCATTTAACATAAGAGGATATTATTTTGCTACTCTAAAGACTTAAACTCGAAAACTTTGGTTTTTGAAAGTTAAATCGTATGAATTTTGTAAAGCTTTAAGCTATGTAGCTTTTTATTATTATTATATTAATATGAAAAGGATTGTAATTTATAGTATATTTTGTATTGTTTTTAAATTTTTAAATTATTAAATTAATCTAACTGACTCAAAAATTATAACACGTAAAAATGAACGGAGAGAGCTAGTATCATTTTGGAACTTCCTACCTTTCCACTAAACTATTTGAAAGGTAAAAAGTAGTAAGCATTGATTGATTGAACTTGTCAATATCATATTTCATCACCAACTTTATATGGATTAAAATGGAAGGCTTTTGAGTTGAATTATAATTGTGATATGGAAAAAGTAAAATTGACAATTTCTTGATGCAAAAATTAGGTCATAGTATAGTAAGCCAAAAAAATAAAGATTTTAGTGCCAAAAAATACACACAAAGGTAAAAAAAAATATGGTATTTTATTTTGATAAATAAAGATTATGTCATTGTGACATAAACAAAAAAAACAAAACAAAAAGGTAAACGAAAAAAGTGGTCAAATTTTCCTAAAGTCGAATATTTCTTCCCCCTTTCTTTATTAAGTTCTTCGTATCTTTTTTTTAATCATTCGGAGTTTAATTGATTGATTTTATATCGGAAAGTTTCATATATATTTTTTATTAAAAATCATTCTACTTTTAGAGCTTGAACTCGAGAATTTTTTTTAGGGCAACTTTCACATATATCAAACATAAAATTCATATTTGTATGCTATAGCAAAGTTTGCATAATTGCACTCCATAGCAAACATATAAATGTATAATTCGCTATACATATACAATTAAAGTGAATTGTATAAAATGAAGTGTATAAAACGAGAAAGAGAAAGAGACTTGGGCAGAGAATTGTATAAAACGAAGTGTATAAGATGAATTGTATGTGTAATTATAAGTGTATCTAACGATTATATGCAATTTGAATTTGTATAAAATGAGGAAGAGAGAAAGATAAAAGAGATTTGGGCAGGAAATATACAATTGAATCGAATCGTATAAAACGAAAAAGAGAGAAACTATATACAATTAAAATTTGTATAAAACAAGAAAGAGAGAAAGGCAAAAGCTAACCAAAAATATATGTATTTATACAGTTTCCTCTCGCTTTATACAAACACAAACGCATTTTATACTTTTGTGTTTGTATAAGGAAATATACTAATTTAAGAAAAATCGAATTTGGAGAGAGATTTTAGGAAAAATTGAAAGAAATTGGAAGAGTAAAAATAACTAACAGATTTGTATTAAGATAGAGGGTGGGCCACAACCAATTAAAAATACTTGATTTGGAAGAAATTTTAGGGATAACTAAAGAAAATGGGAGAGAAAAGATAGTGAATGAATTTGAATAAAAATAAATCTTCCGCTTGATGAGCGGGTCCGAACCAAATGGCAAAATTTGTGCAAATTTGCTACGGAGTACAAATGTTTCAAACAGTAGCTATAGGATTTATTTTAATTTAAATGTTTGCTATTATGTACAATTTTCCCCTTTTTTTTTTATCAAAGATAGGGGGAAAAAATGGAAACTAGTGATGGAGCTAAAATATTTATTAAGAAAAAAAATTAAAATATCAAAAAAGAATAAAATAAATACACAGATAGAAATCAAAGATATTCAATATATACATTATATAAACTAAAAAATAATTATTATATATATATATAAAATACAATTTTTTCAGCAAGAGATTTGTGTATTGAAATGCAATTTTTTTAAATGTAATTATGATATTGCAATATACAGTTTGCAACATTTAGCTATCACGCAATTTTCGTATCAATCTAGTCGAACCAAACTTTTAACTTTTTTTATTATATAAATTACTTATGAATTCGCAAATTTTTGTTTTTAAATCTAAATTTAATATGAAAAATGAGATTAAATTAAAAAATATCTACGCATCGATAATAAAATTCACATTTAGTATTAAAATTGAGAATATAGATCGATACGTCTCCAACTTACTCTTCAATGATATTTAAAAGCAATTATTTCGGGTCTAATAGCTTATTAGCATTAGTGAGGACAAAATTGTAATTTAACAAGGCCGCGGCATAAATGCATATTTCACAAATATTCCTCCTTTTAATCACACGTGCAGTCCTCTAATTGGGGAAAATGATTAATTAAGGAATCAGTACTATTATTATTAACAAGATTATGAAGTTTCTCTTTGATCGATTCGAGCAAATCCGATTAACATTATTATTAATAAGATTATGAAGTTTCTCTTCGATCTTTACGAGTCTATCGATTCGAACAAATCCGATTAACGAGCTTAATCACATGTTTACCAGCTAAGCTAATCACATGGGCCAGATATGTAAGGCCCACTAGTAACACGAATATCCATGCAAAGCTGGCCCATGATACAGTCCACTAACTCTTTTTCTTGGCAATCGTTGCACATGCACCATTGCACGTGTGGGAATCTTTTGAATGAATAATTTTGTAATGTCGGGGCAAAGTTAGATCGGTGCAAGGGGTTCATTAATACAATTTCGATGAATAATTATATATGTGTGTGTGCACGTATTCTAAATTTCGTGAAAATTCAAATGTATAAATACGTAAATGAGTTTTGTTTTAAAGCTAATATTACAATAAAATCTCTTTTTAACTTTCTCTGAGTTTTTTTTAAACGAAAAGAAATAAGGAAAAGAGAGAATTACAAGATAGGTAATCGAACTTTAGTTAATATAGTATTAGAAAAATTTAAATATCAACTAACTGGGTTATTAATTTTTTTTAAAAAAAATCTCTTAATAATTAGAAAAAATGAACGGAAAAAATATTACTCTTTCGATTTCAATTTCTAATATAGCTCTTTTTCTAATTTGTTGGAAAATATTATTTCCGTAATTTCATATTAGAATAATACTAGTAATAAGAATATTATGGGTTGACCGTTGAACACATCTACAAATGAAACTAAGTCATTTTGATTTGGGATGCACGTGTGGGTACACGTGTGTTTTGTTGTACTGTAGTTTATGTGCCACGTAAGAAGCACATGATATCGACATCAACCATAAAATTAACGTTAAAATGAAAGTTCAGATCGTCAATCAATTAAGTTATTAAGATTTCTAATACTGATCATTGAATCATGCAACTTGATCAAAAATAATTTTTTATTGGCTCAAGACACTCATATCTCTTTAGATTTATTTGTAAATTTTATTTTGACACTCAAAAAATAATAATATATCTTAATTAAACATCAGGTCGAGCTCATGATAGAGTATTTTTATTAGATACCTTATTCAAATTATAAATTACTTTTTTTACATGCATTCATGCTTTAGTAGGTAATAAAGTTAGTTAAATACATAAATATGTTATCTTCACTAATTATACAAATCGATTTCCATTCAAAAATATACGAAGTTTTACAATTTATTTAGATGAATATGTATAATTAAAGAGAATCATATTCTAAGTAGCTAACTTATAAACATTTGAGAACATGCGCAAAATAAATAAAATTTAGAATTTATAATAGATTTCTTTTTTATTCTCGAGTCTTAAATCTAAACTCTTTAATTAATTAAGAAAAAGACTATTAATTTGAATTGGCATTATATTTTCTATTATATTAATCCAAGTAAATTTAAAATCATGATGTTTTTACTTTTCGAAACTTAATTAGATGGTCCCTAATTATATGATAATTGCTTAAAAAAGGTTAGCCAAGTTGAGGAATTAATGATGTAGTTGTAAGACAACTAAAACACAATGATTAGACACAATTAAAGATTTGTTGAATAATTAGAATCTACTAGCTCTCTTTTGTTAGGAGTCTTCAAGTTTGATTACTTATGTTATAATCATCCTGTATTTAAGATAAAGATAATTAATTTGAATTCGTATTATATTTTCTTTTTTGCTTCTATTATATATATCACATTTTTAGGGGTGTTTTTTTTTTCTTCGAATCATGTTTACGCGAAAAATTTATGCATCAAATTGTCTTTCCTTTATAATTTTAAAAAAATATATGATAATTGTACAGAATTGAATAATCATTTTGAAATTATCCTTTAATTTTGGTGCCAGGCAACTAAACTATTAATTATTGGGTATCCACGAATGGTTAAATTAAGTTTGAAATTATAAAGAAGACAGACACTTATATTTTATTAGTTTCCATTTATTTATAACCATAGAAATCATAATCATCATTAAATAATTAGTTATGTGGAACTTTTAAAAAATAGGATTAATAATGATTAGATCATGTTTATCGGCTCCTTGTTTAACTTCTTGTGGACAGTCCTCAGACAACATAATTTTTTTTTAAGGACAAAAAAATATAAAAAGAGGGAAACATCATAGACCTTTCTAAAATTAAAATAAAAATCCATCAAGTCTCAATTTAAAAAAAAAATCATTAAAAAAAAATAATCTAAAGAGAAGAAGAATTTTTTTTCTTCCACCCGATTTTTGGAGTCTATCATAAAATTTCGATTAAATTTGAATCGCACACCCATATGAGGTTGATAGTCTCTCAACATAATTTTTCCATACTCAAAGTCGAGACCTCTGATTAAAAGTGAAATAATGTCATAACTATACCACAATTCGTGTTGGTGAAGAGACGATTGTTGATTAGAGTTAAATTTAATATTATAGTCTGCCTCAATTATCATACAATTTATTGATGTTATTATTTTATTTTCTTCATTATTTTTTATACGATTTCTTCATTATTGTATTTTATTCTTTTCTTATTAATATTGATATGTTTTATTTGAACTCAAGATTTATCCGAAAAAAAACATTTTTACATACGTAAATCATTTATTACAATTTCTCAAATTAGATTTATTATTAAATATCAAATATAATGATGAATATTTATCTCAAATAATATTTCTAAAAAAAAACATAAAAATTCAAATTTAAAAAAGTATATTTACACTTCATATCATTATATATTTATTCATATAATTTTTGAAAAATATGAAATTACACCCTATGATGTGGATTAATGAAATTCAATTAACGTAAAATTATATATCTAAACGCTGATTTCATTTTATAATATTATATCGTTATAGTGGAAGAAGAGTTCAAATGATTGTATAAAGATGTCATGTCGGGTAAACAACCGACAACACGCACGTGCTTTAATGTTTCATGGGACCCACCCGCACGAACAATACAACCATTTATTTTATTTTTTTTAAAAAAGTTATCGACATTATTAAGAATTAAGAATAATGTTTAAATAAACAAAAAATTTAGTTAGAATTTTTTAATAAAATAACGTAGGTAAAATATTTCAAAATTATTTTCACACTTCTTGAAACAATCACCACCGTTATATTCCACTAATTTTTCATTGAGCCAAAAGTAAGTGTACATTTTGAATAAATTAACATTTTTTGTCTAGGTTCAATTGGTCTATAGTGGTCCACTTGTTACATTTGGTCCTACATTAAACTCAATTAATCAATAATGTAATTATTTCAAATAGACTTTTACAACATATAGGTACATGGTTCTTTAATATTTTGATTTTAGACCATTATTCGTTATCATTAAGAAGCTGTGGTAGAATGAATATAATATCTTTATTTTAGTTAATTTTGAGATAATGCACAAGTATTCTTTCAATCTAAATTTGAAATTTCAGAGACACATTTATACTATACTAAGGTCCTATTACCTTTTTGAACTTATTTTATTAATAATTTCTACCCCTTTTCGGCCTACGTGACACTATCTTGTGGCCCAATGTTGATTGACTTTTTTTTTTCAAGTTAGTGCCATGTATACCAAAAAGAGGTAGTAAATTACTTATAAAATAAGTTAAGGGGGTAATAGGACCTTAGTATAGTATAATTGTCTTTGAGATTTCGAGCATAGGTTGAAGGAGTACTTGTGCATATTCTCTAAAAAAAATTATTGTAATCATTATATTTTTATGCGTTTGAAATATCCTTATGTATTATTATTTAAAAAATCACTATTTTCTCATTGAAACTTCTTTGTGAATAATGTTCATTAATTATTTGCACAAGTATTCTGTTTGTATCAGTAATATATAGAAGAAAAAAATTTAATGACTATTCTCAGTATTATAATAAAAATATGTTTTTTTACGCATATTGGTGAGCTGATTTGGTGGGAATAAAAAACATAGTTATATTTTATAACATAAATCATTTGTTAATTTGCAATGAAAAAAATCCTCTACCTCTAATAGTGTATAGACTTACCAATACAATAAATTTGATGTAATATGTAATTTTCCTTTTCATTATTGAGTTTCTTTTGAATTATTATTTAACTTCAGTTATATGACATAAATTCAAATTAATCAAATCACAATTTTTTTATTAATATACAAACTAAAAAAATAGGTAGTGACTCATCACTCATCAATTTATTCAATGAATAATGATTTTCGTTCCAAAAAAGAATAATGATTTCAATGACATACTTTTGATCAAAATTGTCAATGAATTATACAAGATAAAAATTAATTCAAATTTCAATGGCTTCTCCAATTCTTCCTTTATTTCATTTTTTATGTGAAAAATTTCGAGGTTTATATCAGTATTAAAGTATCTAATTTTTTTTTATGTAATGGTAAGTATAAATTCTTCAAAATTCTAAACTAAATTAAATTTGAATAATAGAAATGAAATAGTATAATTATTGTGAAAGATAAAATTGTTTGACCTCTTAAATATTAATGATGTTATATAAAAATAAAATTGAAGGAGTAAAACTATAATTATATGCGACTTAAATAATTAAAAAGTTCAACTATTTGATTAGCTTATAGAAAAAATGCATATTTTTTCACATAGAAATGCATAACTTTTATATGATGTTGACATTAATGTCATTTGACAAAATTATCCTAAGGTGGTGTATTTTTTAATTAGAAAGTAAAGTACTACAATAATCCACCCCCTACCCCACACTTTGATTTTTTTTTTCGAAACGATTTTTACTATTTATTTTCTAGACTAGAAAAATTAGGTGACGATAAGAACAATGTATTCGGTATAATTTTATAGATAGGATTTAAAGATGGTGATAATCAATGAGTATACCGCCTTAAATCTACAGTGTGAGGACAAAGAAGTTATTTCTGATACATGATCCTTAACTGAAATAAAATTTGGTCAGAAATTAATACAAAAAGACTTCTAACAGAAAAATCATTTCGATCCAATTTATTCTTAGAGTCAAGTAATTTTTTTTGTTAAAAATGTCATGATAACGATAAGAAGGAAAATAACATGCACTAATATTGAAGAATAAGATAATAGAATAATAATAATAATTTAATAATAGAAATCAAATTAAAACATAACCTTTAAAATGTGATTTTAATGCACAAACAATTAAGGCTATGAATATGACTTCTTGTCTATTCCATTAGTTCCTCATTTATTTTTGCATAAAGATAAGAGGGGCCAATATTATTCAAGTGGGCAAAATATGGAGAAAAAACTCAAGTGTTTGTTGCAATCATGTATGATATGATTTGATGCTTGCCTAATATATGTCTCTTATGCCATTAAAGTTGAGATCTATGGTTTTGCCAATAATTCAAATTTTATATATTTATGATTAGTAAAATATTTATACGATTACACCGCTTATTAATAGGTAAATAATAGTTACCTATTACTATTCGATATAAGGTGAATATGACCTTTGTAGAGGACAAAATAAGAAAAATGATCGAACTTGAGTTCATTCATGTATAAAAAGAGAAGAGATGCAAATGTCTCGCTTAGAAACGATTTGTGAGGGGTTATGTTGGTTGTAGTGGGCTTGAGAAGGAATATAGATAGACCTAAGATGTATTTTGGGGTGAGGTAATGTGTCAGAATATAACGTCTTTTCAAATTATCGAAAGCATGACTCGTGATATTAGATATATTTCTTTCCCATCCACAAAGTATTGGTATTCATTTTCCCTTTTATCTTTAGATTATTATTACTATTTGTTATTTATTCAACTTTGATATCCTATTATTATTTTTTTGTTGCTTTCTTTTCATTGTTCGTTCTGTTGAGATCTATCATAAATAATGTCTTCATCTTTTAAAAATAGATATAAGTTCTACCTATTTTTTTTATCTAGCTTCTCGAAATCTTACCTATTAAATCACACTTAGTTTATTATTATAATTATATATTAATATTATTTTGTTAAACTTAAAAGCTACTTTGTACTGTTACTCAAAAATCCATTTTCACTTAAATAATTATGCACACATCACTATAATTCAGTCCACTTTCTTTCACCATGACATTAAGTTAGATAGAAAGTGAAAAACATATTTTCTTTTGAATTTTAAGAAATATCAATTAAAATAATAATTTGACTCTTTTTTTTTTCAATTTAAAATATTTCTTTTTCTCACTATATTAACTTTTTTCCATTTATTGAGTAAAATAGAAGTAAAATGAGATAATTAATTATTATATTTTAATTTTTTTATTACGTTTAATAACTTGCAGATGTTTGAATTAATAATATTCTTAAGAAGCAATAAATAAAATGATAATTTTAATATATGACCTTTTATTATTATAAGTCGTCTTATTTATTGAAAAATGAATATTACGTAATAATAATGGTAAAATAAATATAAAATAAAAAAAAATTTAAACTTAATAAGTAAAAATAAATATATATATTTTTATGATATTAACAAAACACACCACAAGAAATGAGTAATTTGACAAAGGCTGAAAGCACTTTCAACCTCCGCAAATCATTTATTATCTATTATTCTTAATAAGCACGATAAATAAAATGAATCGTAGATGTTTGAAAAAGGAAATGGGGACCAAAACAAAAAGGACCATAGAGAATGGTGATAATATTTTTGGGGAGGCAAATTCAATACATGATTTTAATGATACAATAATTAGTACACCTTACACTCCATGTCATGATTGACTTAACTTTTTATTTTTTTAATTTTGAAAGAAATTTTTTTAAATATTTTTTTCTATATTAACCCCTTTCATTGCATTTGCACCTCTACTCATCAATCTTTAAACTAATTAAAGTCCTAACTTTTTTCTATGTTCTTTGAGAAAGAATTAATTTCCCTAAATTCTTCATATTTTCTACTTGAAAAAACTTTCTTTTTTTATTTTATTTTCAAGATACCTAAAGAAATAATATTAGAGAAAAGAAAAAGATGTTGGAGAATCAAGATTTGAGATTGAGTTTGAGTCTTAGTTTTTCAGAGAACAAAACAACAAATCCATTGCAGCTAAATTCTTGGATTGGCTCATTTCCTTCTTCAGGTTTGGATCTATAAATGTCTTATAACAATTTATTATTATTCGAAAAGATTGTGATAGAATAAATAGTATTCATATATCCTTAATTTAAATATCTCAATTTAAGTCCCATATATTAAAGTTTTGAATATAGATATAAAAAAAGGATTTATGAAAAACAATCTCTTTATAGTATAAAGAACAACTCATACTCCTCAATCCTCATATTCCATTGTCAGATTATATTGAATATGTTTATTATTGTTAAATATTAAATATAAAAAAGTTTCTGGTTAGAGTCAATCGAAAATTGTCATTCTACCTGAATTTGGGTAAAAAAGTGTGCAATTTTTTCTCTATATTGAGTTAAGGATGTGCAAACTGAAAAAGAGGTCTAAATCTGAAACTTTATATATATACTCTTCGATTTAATTTATGTCTTATTTTTTTTTTTAAAGTACATAAGAATGTTATTTTTCTTTATTTAGTATCTTTTTAATTTCAATTTTCTACCTAATACATTTAAGATCACAAAATTTATCTTAAATTTAAGACCATGCAATTATTTTTTTATTAAAATTTTGTGTCAAATTAAAATTAGATAAATAAATTAAATCAGAAGAAATAATTTTCTTTCTCTAAAAACTTTCTAAAAATCCAAATTTCAATTATTATTTTTCAGATAGGAATTTGGAGAAATGCAGAACATATTTGAAGGGAATAGATGTGAACATAATACCAACAAATACAGAGGAAGAAGAAGTTGGAGTTTCTTCACCAAATAGTAGTATTTCAAGTTTAAGTGGAAATAAAAGAAATGAAAGGGAAATAATTAATTGTTGTGATGAATTGGAAATTGAAAGAGAATGTTCTAGAAGTATTAGTGATGAAGAAGATGGAGAAACTTCTAGAAAGAAATTAAGACTTACTAAAGATCAGTCTGTTGTTCTTGAAGAAAGTTTCAAAGAACACAATACTCTCAATCCAGTAAGTATTTTTTTTTTTTAATATGCACGTCTAGACATCTCAATTCATTTATACTGTATTATTTATCGCCTTTTTCAGCATAAATATTGGTTAATAATTTTTTATTTATTTAACAGAAGCAAAAACAAGCTTTGGCAAAGAGGCTAGGATTGAGGCCTAGACAAGTGGAGGTTTGGTTCCAAAACAGGAGGGCAAGGTGAGAATAATATTCCTTCCATTCAATTTGATTGTCTCATTTTGACTTGATACAAAATTATTATTTTTTTATCGCGATATTAAATTAAAACTATGTAAAATATACTAAAATATTTTTTTAATTTTATAACAACTGTCCAAATTGCAAAAAAGTTACATAAGTTAGTTGAGTGATTTATATATAGTTAATATATATGTTACTATTAATTTTAACAATGTATAGTTCAAATCGAAAATAATATTTGTCTTAGAATTTTTTTATTAATGGATCAATCAATTTATTTTTTTTAACAGGACAAAGTTGAAGCAAACTGAAGTAGATTGTGAGTTGTTGAAGAGATGTTGTGAGAATTTAACTGAAGAAAATAGGAGATTACAAAAGGAAGTTCAAGAGCTAAGGGCACTAAAACTATCACCTCAACTCTACATGCAAATGACCCCTCCAACCACCCTCACCATGTGCCCGTCCTGCGAGCGCGTCGTGGGCCCACCTCCTGTGTCTGCATCAGGGCCCGCGAGCATTGACATTCGGGCCAACCAAATGGTCCTGGCCCGACAACGGCCCGTGCCGTTTAATCTCTGGACCGCCTCCCCTGTCCCACATAGGCCCATCAATACCCTACACCCTAGGTCGTAATTTCGCCAACGACTGAAGGGCATTTTGGTCAAATGGGATCATTACACTAATTTTGGAAAATCCAAATGTATCAATTTCTTTTTCCTCTTTTTAGTACAGTAAGTTGCAAATGGTGGGAACTAGAGAAGAGGACTTTAGATGTAAAGTTTAGCAAGTGATATATCTAATTATTCAAAAAAAAAAAAGTTGCTAAGCTCAATGTCTTAGTTACCATCATTTTATTTCTTCTAAAAATTAAATTTATGCATGTATGTATTTTAATCCATGATATATACACTAATCCACACATCACAAATTACGCTGAATGTGAATCATATATACAGTAATCTACACACCACAAATTACGCTTTTATCGCAAGAATTCGAAGTTTGAAGCTAAGTAGTAGCATATATCATTGCAAGGGTTGTTGATAGATCAACATTCAAAATTAATCTTTTGCTGTTGTGTAATATAATAGTTGTTGGTCGCGACTATTATTGGAACAAGTAATTTCTTGTTCCAATTGTGTTGTGTGATCATCTTATTATATTTGTAAGGGAAAATGCACAAGTACCCCCTCAACCTATGTCCGAAATTTCAGAGACACACTTATACTATACTAAGGTCGTATTACCTCCTGAACTTATTTTATAAGTAATTTTCTACTCCTTTTAGGCATACATGACACTAGTTTAAAAGAAAAAGTCAACCAGTGTTGGGCCCACAAGATAGTGCCACGTAAGTCAAAAAGGGGTAGAAAATTATTAATAAAATAAGTTCAAGGGTAATAGGACCTAATATAGTATAAATATGTCTCTGAGATTTTGGGCATAGGTTGAGGGGGGTAATTGTGCATTATCTGACATTTTAGAGCATTCTCAAAATAAAGCTAATGTATTTGATTTCCTCTGTTTTGTTTTGGTTAAAGCCCCAATCCTTCGCACATTAGTATAATTTTCTGTCGAAGGAAATGGACCAAACAGATTCTTGTGTTATTTCAGTAAAACAAATATACAATGATTTTAAAAAAGTCATTGCTTCACTATTTTCTCAAGAATAAAGAATTTGTATTTTCCTTCAGTTTTATGTTTTGCTATGTTGATTTAAAGTATTTGTATTTTCCTTCAATCTTACTTATTCTATTTAACCTTCTTTTTTACTTATACTTTTTGCTCTGCTATAAGTAATGAAGAAATGAAAACTCAGTTTGTTCATCTTTGAGTGCATCCATCATAATTAAGCATTAATTCTAATCACAAATATTTTTTTATTTTTCTCAATGGATTTACTTTTTAATGCTGTAGGTGGCATTGTTGTTGAGGTTGGAAAGTTTGTATGTAAATGCATCTATCCTAAGATTGAAAATGTTGTCCGTTTCTCATCAAAAATTGAAAATCTAAGGGAGGAAATGGGGAATCTAACAAAGTTTAGAGATGAAATCAAAGAAAAGACGGAGAAGGATGAGCGAGAAGGCTATAAACCAAAGCCAGAGGTTGTCAAGTGGATCAAGGATGTTTGCGAGCTGCAGAATGAATGGGAAGATATGCAACAACGCGTTGCAGCGGCTAAGACGCTTGCATATAAATGTTTTCCAAAATGCAGCCTTCGTTTGGGAGTCACCACTCAAGCACACAACATACGACAACAACTTTTCAGTCTTAAACAAGTCGGAGAAAGCTTTGGATCAAATTTGGTGGTGGACAATAACCAGATGAAAAAAGTTGAGTTCATCGCGGGACCATCAATAAAAGGTCAGTCAGCAGCAACAAGGAATCTCAACAAAATCCTACGACTATTGGAAGATGATAAGGTAATGTTTGAATTAATCCAAAATCTTATATTACGAGTGCATACTTGCTAATTTCATTAATTCCTATCTAAATAGATTTTATAGTCAAAAGTAGTTTTGTTTTTCATATTATGTTCTAATAATTGAATAATTCTCTCAAATCGTCCTATATATAGAATTGTGTTTTACTTATGAAGCTAAGATTAACTCCAAATAGAACTACAATTCCGATCGTTTCCTAATAGAAATGAAAATCAAATAAGGAGAATAGTTTCAATTCTTTTCCTAATAGAATTAGACCATGGACCTTTGACTAGAACATGGCCACATGGGTGATGGGTGATAGTCCAACAAATTTCCCTTTAGCCAAGGGGCTAAATGCACTTCAAGTGGAGGAACTTTGCTCATTTCTATAGAACTCTTGTTTGTCTATGATTTGTAAGCATATCTAAAGGATTATGCTTCTTCCATTCTACTTTGGGAAACTGGGACACAAAGGAGATATAAACAAATATTAGATGGTCACTCAACTAAGAGCTCAATTCACGAAGAAGTTTATTCGTCTATCCATTTTTATTTGTTATGTTGTGCTTTTTGAAATTTAATTTAATTTTTTTTCAAAGTTAAGTTAGATTATATTAATTTGATTTTTAAACTAAAAAAATTAGATGTTCAAAAACTATATGAAAAGTACTATACATTGCAATTTTTTACATATCAATATGATGAAATAATATATCCTAAAATGTTGGTCAAAGTTTTTAAAGTTTGACTCTAAAAATGAAAAATATGACAATTAATAGTGGACCGATGGAGTACTCAAATTTCTCTATAACCTCAAAGTGATTCAATTACTACATCTGTCCACTTTCAATTGTCATGTTGCGCTTTTCTAAAGTCAATTTGACTAATTTTCCAAGTTAAATTAGATTGCATTAATTTGATGTTTTAAACAAAAAAAAAATAGATATTAAAAAATTATACGAAAAATACTTTAAATTTAAATTTTTCGCATCAATGTAATGAAAAAATGTGTCGTAAAATGTTAGTCAAAATTCTTATAATTTGACTCTAAAAAAAGGAAACCATGACAAGTAAAAGTTGACTGAGGAAGTATTTTTTCTCTCAATGTAATTGACTTTCTTTTATAATTTCAAAATAATCCAACTATGAATATTTTGTCTACAAAGTCACTCAATTATAAATATTTTTACTTAAAAAGCCACCCAACAAATTTAAATGATTTTTTAAATTAATTTTTCTTGAAATACAATATTTGTTTTAAACTATTTTCTTTAAGAAAAATAATAAGATGTTCATTTAATTATTCTAATAAATTTTGTTGAAACACAAATTTTGTTTTGAACTATTTTAAATAATAATAATAATAAGATACTCATTTTATTGAATTTCATTAAAATGCAACTTTTTTATAAAACTAATTGTTAAAAAGAATTGTTTCAACAAAATTTATTAAAATAAACATCATGTTATTTTTTGAAAATGTTGTGTTACTAGAAGTAAATTAAATTCTTAGGGAAAAAAATGAGTAGGTAATTTTATGGGTTCGTTAACTCCATATTTATTGTAATTTGGAAATGAGTTTAGAACATTAACTACTAACATTAACTCTGGGACAATTGAAGAGTACTACTAACAATATTGAGGTTTACATAAAGTTTTAGCCAGTATAATGCTAGTCTAGGGAGGTACTTCTACCTTTTTCTTTGAAGTTATAAAAGAAACTTGAGTGATTTTCTATGAGAAGAACTCTTAGTTGAGTGACTTTATGTGTGAGGAAATTTATAGTCTATAGAAAATAGCAGAAAAGAAGTATAATGAGAAAAACTTCCGCGCTAGCCAACGATCGTTATCTAAGATCGGAAGATTTAATTAACAAAGAGGAAGTTAGAAAGGAGAAGACCTATATTTTGAAAAGAAGAACTTGGTTATGGAAGAACACTCTTTGATTTGGGTTGTTTACAGATGACAATGATCACCCCTATTTATGTTTTATGTTGCGATGAAAAAATGAATACGAAAACCCAAAAATAAAGAACACCAAGTTTATCGTGGAGAAATTCTTCAAACCGAAGATAATAACCGTGGGATCGACAAGATCCGAACTGCTTCACTATAATAATAAGAGGGTTACAAATTTTCTCCTAATGACCACAACAAGTGCCAAAAGTGAAAAACAATAGCTACACCAACAAAAGATAAATATAAAGAAAATCACTCAAACCCAGCTATTGTTCAGGATCTAAATCCGATCTCCACCGTTCCAATCAAACGCTGAGGTGTTAGGAACATTCAGTCAAAATTTCAGCCCAATCCAACGGTTAACTAATCGAGTAACACAATCTGAAGGTTGCTAGTGAGAGAAAAAAAACTACAGCAAAAAGAATTCTTTTCTTCTCTACCATCTCTTGTTGTAAGCTCTCTAAAAAAAGTTCTCTTATGTCCTAATGTATTTTAAAGACAATACTAATGAACAACTGAATAATTCTCTCAAAACGTCCTATTTGTAGAGTTGTGCTTTTACTTATACAGCTAAAATCAACTCCAAATAGAACTACAATTCAAACATTTTCCCAATATAAATGGTAAGGAGAATAGTTCCAATTCTTTCCAAATAGGATTAGACCATGAACCTTTGATTAGAACATGAGTCATAGTCCAACAAATTTCCCTTTCAACCAAGAGGCTAAATGAACTTCAAGTGGAGGAACTCTTACCAGGATTACGCCTGTCATATTTCTATAAAACTCATGCTTATCTACAATCACCATTTTTGTAAGCATGTCTGAAAGATTGTTATGATATTTTAAGTTTTCAGTTGAAGATAGTATGAGCATTGCTATACTAAATTATTTTTTGGGTACTATATTGTATGAATGTTTTAGGTTTGCATCATCGGAGTGTGGGGTGCGGGAGGAATTGGGAAAACAACTCTGGTGAAGAATCTGAACAATGAGCTACTAAAGATTGACGTCTCAATTAGGCCTAAATTGTCTTTTGGTGTTGTGGTATGGGTTACTGTGCCCAAACCGCCAATAGCCATAAGAAAAGTTCAAGCACAAATTGCTGACAGATTAAACTTAAAGGTAGATGCTGAGGGATCTGAAGTAAGCATTGCCAGCAAAATCTCTGAAAGGCTGAAGCAGGAAAAGAGTTTCCTTGTGATACTGGATGATGTTTGGGAAGCTATAAATCTGGATGATGTAGGTGTGCCCCAACTCAAAGGAAGCAAGGTTATTATAACTTCTCGTTTTTTGGGTGTTTGTAAGAGAATGAAATCAGACACAGAAATGAATATTTCCACATTGGATGTGAATGAATCTTGGGCTCTGTTTATGGAAAATGCGGGAGATGTTGCCAATCGGGTGGATATTGAGCCATTGGCAATGGAAATCGCAAGAGAGTGTGACGGTTTACCATTAGCAATCACTGTTATTGCAACATCTATGAGAGGGAAGAATATGGTCGAGCAATGGAAAGATGCTTTGGAATCACTCAGAAAGTCAGAACCTAATGACAAAGACACAGGAGAAAAGGTTTACCAGGTGATCAAATGGAGTTTTGATTCTTTAGAGCAAAGAAGCAGTAGGGACATTCAAAGTTGTTTCTTGTATTTAATAGGAGTAACTATAATTAGCACAAATTATGTGACTCATGTGTAATTATTTATTCATGTTTTCTCTATATATATCGGATGTACAATCTTTAATCAATAAGACTCATTATTATATCATGGTATCAGAGCTAAGGTTAAACTCTTCCAAAACCTAAAAAAAAAAAAAAACCCTAACCTTCTTCTTCCTTGCTGCTGCTGCCGCCGATCAACAGCAACAAAAAAAAATTTTCGGCTGCCTCTCTTCATCAACAATGGCAGCCGATCCCCTTGCCACCCTTCCCTCAGGTGTGAAATTGTTCCTTCGCAATCTTCACAATCTCATCCCAGAAAAATTAATCGATCATAATTATCCAGCCTGGTCGAATAGCGTCAAGATGGCGCTCTCCGCACATCTTCTTCTTGGTTGGGTCGACGGCACCGGCATAGTACCGCCAGTCAATGTAACCGTCACGGACAAAGATGGTAAAACCTCGACAGCACCAAATCCCGACCATATGTCGTGGTCCCTTATCGATACTCAAATTCATGCATGTCTTCTCGCTGTGATTAGCCCGCAAATTCAGAAGTACGCTCGTGGTTTTGCTACTTCTGGGGCTCTTTGGAATGCTCTTGCTACCCGTTTTAATTCTCTATCTACAGCCCATGTTTTTCAGTTGCGTGATCGTCTTCACACCCTTCGCAAGGGCACTCGCACCATGGTCCAATATTTGGATGAAGCAGCCTCGATTATCTCTGATCTTGATGCCCTTAATGAAGTTGTTCCTGAACGAGATGTCATCAATGCTGTTGTTCGGGGCCTGCCTGCTGAATTTTCCTCTTTAAAACAGCATATCCGATATCACGATGGCCCTCTCACACTAAATCAAATTTCGGGCTGGTTGAATGCAGAAGAATTAAACCTTGCCATGGAATCCAAATTGGCCCTCGCCGACTCGACAGCTCAGCCAATCCACACTGCCCTTTACGCGGCTGGACAGCGTGGTGGCGGCCGTCCAGGCAGACGCGGCGCACAGCGTGGCGGCGGCAGAGGACGCCAGCAGCCCTTCGTCCACAGCGGCAGTTCTGGCCGCAGCAGACCAGACCTGGAAAATCGACGCGGTGGAGGCAGCACTCCATCCTCCAATCGTGACCTCCCCGTGTGCCAAATCTGTGAAAAGCGAGGCCA
The DNA here is from genome assembly GCF_001406875.1 of Solanum pennellii. Classification (NCBI taxonomy): domain Eukaryota; kingdom Viridiplantae; phylum Streptophyta; class Magnoliopsida; order Solanales; family Solanaceae; genus Solanum; species Solanum pennellii. The sequence goes on along the minus strand of NC_028644.1, from coordinate 2,059,925 downwards.
TGTGGCTCGCGTATGTTGGTACCGCTATGATGAGCAATCTGCTCCTGCAGCAAATGGCGGCACTCGTGCGATGCATGCATCTACAAGCAACTCTTCAAGTGATTGGTATTTGGATACTGGTGCAAATTCTCACGTGACGCCTGATTACTCTCAACTCCATAATCCCACTTCATATTCCGGCGCCGACACAATCACTGTAGGTAATGGACAATCTTTACCCATCTCCAATACAGGTTCTGGCTTTGTATACACTCCCACAGGTACTTTCTCATTATCCACGTTACATCACGTCCCATCCCTCACATCTAATCTTCTGTCTGTCTATCTGTTTACCAAAGAAAATAATTGCACTCTTCTTTTCAATGCCCATAATTTTCAGATCATGGACAATTTAACCAAACAGATCCGGTACAAGGGCCGTTGTGAGCAAGGTCTATACACTCTTCCTTCCAAGCTATCTGCGTCAATCTCATCTTCATCAGTTGCTAATCAAGCCATTCGTTCTTCAACCTGGCACCGCCGACTTGGTCATCCATGTGCCGCAGTCACTAAGTCCATTTTGTCTGTCTTAGGTTTTTCTTTTTCCACTAAGGACCATTGTGAGTCATGTTCTGTAGCCAAATCGAGTCGTTTACCGTTTATCTTATCTAATACTAAGGCCACAGCGCCATTTGAATTAATACACTCTGATGTTTGGGGTCCAACCTCCATCTCCTCCTTTAATGGTTTTCGTTACTATATATGTTTTGTTGATGATTATAGTAAATTTACATGGCTTTATCCCTTAAAACGCAAATCTGAAGCATATTCGGTTTTTGTAAATTTTGAACGCATGGTCAAAACCCAATTCAACTCCAACATCAAAATCTTTCGCAGTGACAATGGAAAAGAATTTTTAAACAATGCCTTTGGCTCTTTTCTCCAATCTCTTGGCATTGTTCATCACACATCTTGCCCCTATACTCCTGAACAAAATGGTGTTGCCGAACGCAAACACCGTCACCTCATTGAAACCGTCGTCACTCTTCTTCATGAGTCTCATCTCCCTGCACCTTTCTGGGTTGAGGCGTTGGCCACTGCCAACTATCTCATCAACCGCATGCCCACATCCTCCCTCTCTAACACCTCTCCCTATGAATGTCTATACACACACCGTCCAGATTACACTCATCTTCGACCATTTGGTTGTCTTGCCTATCCCTGGCTACGCCCTCACACTCAACACAAACTTCAACCCCGGTCTACACCATGCATCTTTCTAGGCTACCATCCCACCATAAAAGGATACAAATGTTTTGAACCCATCTCTCAAAAAACATATGTCTCTCGTCATGTTCGTTTTATCGAGGAGGATTTTCCCTATCCCCGGTTAAGCTCCGTCAATGCCACGTCCAACCCACTTGGTCTTATTCCAATCTTTCCACCGAGCTCACATGGCCTTGTACCGGCATCCATTACCCCATCCATCATACACACACCACCCAATCCCAACCCTCTCATCCCATCTGGATCACCCACCACCCCCAATCCACCCATCCCACCAACTTTCAACCCTCCTCACCAACAATCTCCACCAGCCGAAACAACACCTCCTCCTCACCAACAATCTCCACCAGCCGAAACAACACCTCCTCCACCCCTAACCCCTTTACATCACATGCAAACCCGTTCCAAATCCGGCATTTTCAAGCCCAAAGTCTACACCACCACTTCACTTGCTCCCTCTGAACCTACTACCTACAAACAAGCATCTACCAACCCCCTTTGGTGTCAGGCTATGGATGATGAATACAGGTCTCTTATTAATCAGCATACTTGGGAATTGGTGCCAGCACCCAGACATCGAAAACCAATTGGTTGCAAGTGGGTGTACCGCATCAAACGTAATGCCGATGGATCCATCTCTCGTTACAAAGCTCGACTAGTTGCGAAGGGTTATCATCAAGAGTATGGCATTGACTATAAAGAAACTTTCAGCCCAGTCGTCAAGCAGCAGACTATCCGTCTAGTCTTGTCTCTCGCTCTTCATAATGACTGGCCCTTACACCAGCTCGATGTGAGCAATGCTTTTCTCCATGGCACTCTCGACGAGGACATTTATATGGATCAGCCGCCTGGCTATGTTGATTCTCGCCATCCACATCTTGTCTGCAAGCTCAAAAAGTCCCTCTATGGCCTCAAGCAGGCCCCCCGTGCTTGGTATAATCGCTTCTCTTCTTTTCTGCAGGATATTGGCTTCCGAACGTGCACTCATGACACAAGTTTATTCACTCTCCGGCATCCTCATGGCCTAGTCATAATTCTTCTCTACGTTGATGATATTGTGATTACCGGCAGCTCATCTGCTCTTATCTCCACCATCACTAAATCCATGCATCAAAATTTTCAGCTGAAAGATCTTGGCCCTCTACATTACTTTCTTGGCATTGAAGTACTTCGTACCTCCTCCAGTCTCCTACTTCATCAGTCAAAATACACTGAGGAGCTTCTCACTCGGGCAGGAATGGCTGAATCTAAAACTGCACCCACTCCAATGGCTGTCCGTCCACCATCCACCTCCGACAGTCGTCTATTCGACAATCCGACCCTCTATCGAAGCATAGTGGGTGGTCTCCACTATCTAGCTGTTACTCGTCCAGACATTCAATATGCTGTCAACCGTGTCTCTCAATCCATGCACGCTCCAACTGAACAAAATTTTCAGGCATTAAAACGGATTCTTCGTTACCTAAAGGGCAGCTTACGTCGTGGACTTCTTTTTACTAAAGGGAATCTAGAGCTCTCCGTCTACTCCGACTCTGATTGGGCGAACGACAAGGATGATCGTCGCTCCACCACCGGGTACCTACTGTTTCTTGGACCAAATTTAATCTCTTGGTGCACCAAAAAGCAAACACGGGTATCTCGCTCTTCCACTGAAGCCGAATACCGAGCTATGGCGGCTGGAGTTGCTGAAGCCATGTGGCTTCATCACATTACGGATGCACTTGGTCTTCCTCCCTTTCGGCCAAAGATTTATTGTGACAACGAGTCCACCATTTGTGTTACAAAGAATCCAGTCCTTCATGATCGTATGAAGCATGTTGGGTCTGACTGCCACTTTGTTCGTGAACAGGTCATGGCTGGTACTATGAGCACACATCATGTTCCTTCTTCCGAACAACTTGCAGACTTACTTACCAAACCTCTTCCACCGGCTGCGTTTCATTACCTCGCTACCAAGCTTCCCCTCGTATCCGTGGATCAGCTTGAGGGGGGATAATAGGAGTAACTATAATTAGCACAAATTATGTGACTCATGTGTAATTATTTATTCATGTTTTCTCTATATATATCGGATGTACAATCTTTAATCAATAAGACTCATTATTATATCAGTATTGCTCCTTATATCCAGCGGCTATTCCAACTGATGATCTCATACGTTGCTGGTGGGCAGAGGGGTTCCTTGGTGAACATGACACATATGAAAATGCCTACAACAGGGGAATCGCAACTATTGAGGAACTGAAAGATGTCTGCTTACTAGAAAAAGAAACCCATGATTGTGTGAAGCTGCATGATGTGGTTCGTGATGTTGCAAAATGGATCGATGATTCCTCGGGGTTAACTGATATTTCACGTGTTCAACTAGTGTCAGCTTCTGTCAAGAGATTATCTTTCATAAATCAAGATCTACCTGATAACTTGACAAAATGCCCAAAGGCAACATCTTTACTATTGCAACACGATTATTACCTTCACAAAATTTTTTTTTGGCATTTCCAGCTCTAAGAGTTCTGAATCTGAGTGGATCTCATATTAGAGAACTACCTTGTTCCATCAACGAGTTACATCAACTACGTGCTCTAATACTACAAAGGTGCCGCATATTCGAAGAGTTACCATCTATTGGTAATCTTTGCAATTTGCAGTTGCTCGATTGTGATGGTACAGAGTTATATTGTCTGCCCAAAGGAATGGACAAGTTGAAAAATCTGAGGCTATTAAATTTACGTGGGTTGAAGGAGAGCATCGACCTGGGGGTTTTCCACGAGTTGAAAAGTCTTGAAATGTTACATCTAGGTGTTGTCGGAGCAGCTTGTTTTGATGAGATATCACATCTACCCAATCTGAAATCACTTTCGATTTACTTGGATACATCATCAATTTCAAATATGAAAAGTGACCAGACCTGGATGAGAAGATTGAAAAGATTTCACATTACAGTTGGGAATACTACAACTCCTGAGGAGGTATCATTCAACAATAATTCACAAGGGTGATATGCCTCTTAGGTTTTGACATTTTCAATAACAAAGTCTGGGTCTCAAGCATGTTGCAGTTTGCTTCAGATTTGTACTTGGAAGAATGCATGGGCCTGGCGGAGTTCATTCGGAACCACAGTTTTGATGGATTAAAATCACTATACATAATGAACTGTTCTTGTGATTTTGGAGCATTTACAGAAGAGTTTGATGATGATCCTTTGCCAAACCTGGAGCATCTCTTTATCTCTTCTGTAAATGATATAATGAGTGTTTCTAATTTTGGTCAACTTCTGGGTCTTAGATTTTCTAAATTACGCAAACTGGATCCACACTATTGTCATAGTTTAACATGTGTTTTTTATGTTGGTAAAGGTTTTTCTGTACCCAGGCACTTGGGAGAAATCTCAATTTTCTATTGTGGTAACCTGACAGAGTTAGTGGAACAATTGCGCTCAAGCTCAGAAATTCCAAGAGTCAGAAAGTTATGTTTAGAAAATTTAGAATCATTAAGAAGGTTTGGGGAGGCAGAGAGTATGTGGGAACATCTTGAGGAACTTGACGTGAGCAGATGCAATAAAATAATGAAGTTGCCTCTCTCTATTCAAACCTCCAAAAACATCAAAACAATAAAAGGACAACCAACATGGTGGAGCCGACTGGAGTGGGATGACCAAAAATACAAGTCAAGTTTAAAGCATTGTTTTACCAGCATACCATGGTTTTTAGAGATGATGATTGGTTTTAAATGAAATGAAGGGTTGTGACTCTACTGAAGGCTTGTCACTTTGCTGGAGAATTGTGACCTTTATAAGAGGTTGTGTCCTTTCTAAAGGGTTGTAACCGTTTGAAAAGGTTGTGCCTTTTCCAAAGTGTTGTGACCTTTCTGGAAGGTTGTCTTATTTCCTAAGAGTTGTGACTTTTACCCTTTGTTGGCTATAAATAGAGAGATTGTCTCTCTATTTTTATGTATTGAATTCTTCCCTTCTTTTGCATACATTTTTTAACAAAACAAAATTGATCGACCGTGTCTGTATGTGTGATTCGTTGAAATTATTGAAATTTGAGGTACCACGACTTCTTTAATGGTTAATCCGTTTTATCTTGGGAGGAATTAATCTGTAACATCGAATACTTGAGGGGATTAAATTTCTTTAGGACACAGTGAATTCTGTGGACTCGAATACTTCTTTGTGTTTTTCTTTTCATCTTTTATTTCTTCTTATTTGCTTATTTGAATACAGGAGTTAACAGAAATTCCATGTGTGAGTTTATTTTATTATTACGAGTGAACATAATATTTCAGATTTAACCTCTAGGGTTGGGGTACAGTGTACTTTTTTATTATTTGATTGTCGTCAACAATATAAATGTCATTACATTCATATTCACAATTTGTCATCTGGGTTGCGGTTTGAGGCAACTAATTATGGGATTATAGATCCTTTCATGTATTAGTTTTGTCATGAGTTAAATGAATCTAAGGATAATTGGTTATAAAGGGGTATCACGTAAATGAGATAACAAACATTTATGTCGGTGTAGACAGTGAAGTTTTATTGATAAATCCATATTTAATTTGAGTTAAATTTTAAATAACCATATGTTGACCAAGTCAAATTACTAGTTGATAAAGTCAGATTAATATCTAAATCAAAATTGTATGACTTAAATCAAGTCCAAATCACTTGGGCCAGTCCATTAAGTTGACAAGATGAGCCCAACTCATGTTCTTCAGGCCCAGGGATAAAAATTGCTCACACCAAAATACCCCTAAAGCCCTAACTCAAGCTTATATAAAGAGGTCATCTTCTGACCAAAAGACACACAAATATATACATACAAAAATACATAGTTGCTTTTCAGTGGTGATCTGCAAGTCTTCCGCATACAAAGAAGTATTTGCTCCAAGTGTTGAACCACAAGTATTCCATCAAATCAATATCATTCGTGACGAGAAAAATCAGAGGATTACATCTTTTATTAAAGATTGTAACCTTCTCATAAATTCAAATTCAAATATTATTGTTTGCTTGCTATTTTTCCTTTTCTGTTTGTAATTTTTCAGGGATGAAACTTTAGACGCATACAAATTGAAGTTTCCTTTAATGAGACACTACCTGTCTTTGAATATGTCAAAAATATGATTAAATTGATGCTTCAGTGACATCACAGACAAGTTGGCTCTATCTTTCGATCGCTGGATTCTTTTTTGAAAAAAAAATTGATTTTAAACATAATTATGACATTATCTAAATTTATTGTTACCTAACAAACCAAACTATACCCATGAAATGTAATTACGTAAACTATACCCATTTAATGTTATTTCATAAAATAAGTTTGACATATATGAAATTTTCCCTTATAAATACATACAATGATTACGAAAAGAAAAACACATCAAAAATCACCTCAAACTGACTTTTCTAGCTCCGAAAATATCAAAAATATGAAATGGGTTTAAATAGATATTTAACTCATCATTTTCCTCATTAAAACCCATTTGTCGTCGCTAAGAGTCTATTTTGTCACCACTTAAAGTATACACAAGCAACCTTGAAAATATCCTTTTGACCCTTGAAACTCATTCGGACTCCTATAAATATGAACCAATAGTGGAACCAATGGAATTGTCGAATTTCAAAAAAAAACATATGGTTATAACCAAAATACCCCTGGCAACCCATCTAGACAAAAAATTTAACTTTTTACCTAAATATCCAAATCACAATTTAAGATCTTGGGACTCCAACCGATCATCTTAATAGAGCAAACTCGACATTCTGGAGTGATTAAAATTGATGGAATTCCCATACGACGCTCGAAACTCATAAGGTTAACTAAAGTCAACCATATCAAAAAATTTCAAACTCAGAAGTTGAATTTTGCACTAACTTAGGACTATTCTAGCTTGTTATGTCGGCCTGCTAATTAGTTGTAGTTGGATTTCAGGTGTTTGAAATGCTCGAAATTTTGATTTATTTGGTATGACAGAAGTCATTCTTCATTTTGAGAGTTTAGTATTTTCAAGAAAAACTTTGATTATAGATTGACAATAAAGAATCAAATGAAAGAACTTATCTGCATCCGGTATATACACTAGAACAAAACATTTAGCCTTAGCAATTAAAAAAGTATACCGAAAAACATTAATAATAATGTAGATGAAAGTCATGTGAAAGTTACCTCCTCTATAACAAGTTCTTTTGAATAATTTATAAGTATATTTACAGAATCCATAACCTATAGATTACACATATACACAAGACAATACTGATTTGTGATGCTAACTGGCTTGACAGTTCAAATTTGGATCATCAACAGTGTTAAAATACAATGTAGAAAGTTTGTCATCAAATTTGGAAACCAGTTGATGGACAGACAATCCGCAGTAGCGCTTCCCTAGTCTAGCGATGAAAATGTCGATTATTTTCTTGAACATGTCGTCTTCTTGGATTAGAGGTTGCTCCACAAACTCAACTAGAGGCATCCACTGTACCGAAAATAAGAAAAGACAGCTCGAGTAAATGCTGAAGTCGCAAAAAGCTGCAGACTTTAAGTCTAACTCAACCTTGAAAGCTAGCTCATGAGATGACGATTGTCCAAAAATATATAAGGAGACAACATCACATTTTCCCGGTTCTGAAACTAAACAGCTGATGTGTGGACAATATGACATGCAGAACCAACGTTGAGACACACAAGAATAAGGACGAGTTTGGATGTGATATAATGTTAAGAAAAATGGACATCAGGTCAAACTCAATCTCAAAAACTAGCTCATCAGGTGAGTATTACACAATACGATATGCTTACCTTAGCATCCTGAATTTCTAGATTATCAACCATGATCTGTTTTGACAGGGGTCTTAACAGGCAGATGAAGAACAAATCCGACTTTTGAAAGGCCACATCGTGAACATGCCTGAAGAAGCACATCGATAAATGTTTAATTTAAACAATGGTATCTTGTTTGTAAACTGTAAAATCAACACTTAAAGAGTCCAAAACTAATGTACATAGCATTAGGTAGAGCAAGAAGCTGAATAAAGCTTGAAGTATCCTAAAGGAGACAGTAAAATCTAGCAAATCACAACTCCACATTCTCTGTGTATGAGCCAAGTTGTTCGGATACTTATGGTGTAATATATATAAGATTTCTATCGATAAAAAGGTGTAACGTATATGATAAACTCATGGTTCTTTGAAGAGGAAGAATGTGTTACCTGAAAGCCATAACCTCCACAAATTCAGTATCAATCTGGAAAAAGTAATGAGAGAAGAAATAAAACATTGTTAGATAGCGATTGGTTCGTTTATGTGTTGCTAGTGTAGGAAGGGCGATACGTTTAAGTGAAAATTGCTTACACCAGTTTCCTCCTGCACTTCTCTCACAATTCCTGTAAAGATCTCCTCGGACTGAGTTTTGACGCAAAAACTAAACCGAGTAAGTGTACTGATTTCATGTTTCAATCTTTAACAAAGTCAAAAGTACCAAAAATGGTAAGGTGAAATTGCAATAGAGGAACATACCTCATGAATAAAACCAGTTGGTATTTTCCATAAGCCTGAAAGAGCCGGCGTAAAATGTTTCTCTTGCACGACAAGCACCTAAAGCAGTAATTTTATTAGCCTAAGGATACAGAAGCTCTACTAATTCGGAAGGCATTGCAAACAGAAAAACACGCACCTCATCTTTGTCGTTGATCACAAAACCCCCAACTCCAACTTGATGTGATGCATTCGAAGGAAGCAGACAAGGTTCCTCCGGAATCCAATATGTCATCATAACATATCCTCTTTCTGCATGATGGTATTGAAATCCTTCCTACAAAATTTAGAGTTCGATCATTACAGAATCACTACAGCTGTATGCTAGCCAGAGAGTTGGTACGGGTGAGTAATTTCTTATATCGATTTGGGTAAAGTGATAGTACGAAATACCTTTACTACAATTCATCAACGAAAAAGGAAATACCTTTACTGCAACAGGAACTAGATCACATTTTTCTAGTGGTAGCTTAAGCCAAACTCCCTTCTTCCCCTGCATCATCGGGATCCATCAATGAGCAAAACGTGTTATATAAGTGTTTACTTTCAATACACCAAAAATTACAACGCCTCATTCCTAAATAATTTGGGGTTCCGTCTATATGTATTCACCAGACTATCTGGCATAAGAGTTGTCTATTACTCACTCGTGTATTAATCAACACCAGACAAGAAATCGAGTCTTGAAATTTGAGACTAGTATAGTATAGTAGTTGCTGGAAATGAAGTACCTTCACTTTCCAATGAGAGAGAGATGCACGAAGAACAAAGGTGAATTTGTCGCGATCAGATGGTAGCCTATCTGCATTGACGAGTACTCCTCCATATTCATCGTCAGAAGCATCAAGCAACCAATTATCTCGAAAATACAAACTCGTATGGTTTGTACCGTTTATCTTATAAGAGAAAGTGTCCTCTAATAAATCCTTCTTGCTTACTGATCTTGAAGCATCATAAGAAGTGCTTGAATAAGAAGCCTTTGTTAACAGCCCTGAAGTTAAAACAGAAAGTTTACAAACATTCGAACATCATTTTGAGATACAAACAGCAACATTTTCTTATTTAGTAGCAGCAGTGGCGTTATCTAATAACGCGTAGATTGATAGATAATATACTTCTTAATGACTGCATTAGAAACAGGATATCATTCTTTAAAAGCTAATGATGCATTTCGTATTGCCTTATTATCGATTGTTCTACTCCGAGTTCATGCTTCCTTGCTCAAAGATCATAATGTAATAGCATAGTAGCTCCTTAGAGCGGATTTAAACAGAACAAAAAGACGGGAATTCTCTGTTCACAAAAATACTACTCTCTCCGTTCCATGATTATCTGAGAAACGTCATGACATGTTTAAGACCGTTTCCAAAAGTCAGTCATTCTATTTTCGAGTTAGTATACCGTCAAATACCTTCACACAAATTGAAACGAACAGAGTAAAAATCTTCTTATTCCCTTACAAAATCAATGGACAGGAAAAATAAACTTCTCATTGACTCCAAAAAGGAAAAAGTCCACACCCTTTAAGTAAATACTCTATCCGTTTTAATTCGTTTGTCTTTCTTTTCAGTCCGTTCAAAAAAGGTATCTTTTAGAATTTTTCCGGCAACCACGATTCAAAAGTCTTACATATTTACTTTCTTAAATTTCGTGTCGAGTCAAAACAACACAAACAAATTAAAACGAAAGAGTATTAGAAAAATACTTCCGCAAGAACAGATATAAATTCTACATATCTTTAGTTTAAAACCACAAAACTCAAAAGTCTTACATATTTATTTTTTCAGACTATGTCAAGTCAAAACCAGACAAACAAACAAAAACAGATGGATTATTAGAAAAATACATTCTATGTATCTTTAGACTAAGACCATAAAACTCAAAATTATTACCTATTTACTTTCTAAACTTCATATCAAGTCAAAATCAGACAAATAAATTAAAACGAAAAAAATACCTTCACAAGAACAGGAATACATTCTACATCTCTTTAGAGGAAGACCACAAAACTCAAAGATATTATGTATTTACTTTTTTAAACTCCGTATCAAGATAAAATCAGATAAACAAATCAAAACGAAGGAGTTTCAAAAAAAATACCTCCACAAGAACAGAACTACATTCTAGATATCTTGACAACACGATTCAAAAATCTAACGTATTTACTTTCTTAAATTCTGTGTCAAGTCAAATCCAGATAAACAAATTAAAACGAAGACAGTACAAGAAAAATTACCTCTGTAAGAACAGAAATTTGGAGCCACATTAACACCAAACATGAGGTTTGAATCAAGAAATGAGCTAGAAAACTTCATAAACCCCTCAATACCAACTGATTTACACATGGACATTGACTTAACATCAATTAATTTCAGCTCCATCATACAGTCCAAATGAAATATCAAAACCTTGACTTTTATAAATAAACTAAGATAAGAAGAAGAAAAAAAAATAGAATTTTTTCCAAGAAAAATAATATAAGATTCCTTCACAATGCTTAAAACAAGAAAATTTCTTTGGTATTTTTCATACTTTCTGAGAAAACTAAAAAAAATAGAACAAACCAAGTGAAGATATTAAATAGTACTACTATAGTTTTTAGCATTTAGAAAAGAAAAAAAAAACCAAAATATCTTTGATAAAAAAGAAGATATATTTTTCCATGGAAAATATTAGCAAAGTTTCTAGCTTGATGGCATGTGGTTGAAAATGAAATTTGTTAGGAAATATTAAAAATGACAAAATAAAGAAAAAGAAAGGTGTGTGTGTTTGTGAAAATTAGCTAAAAAGAAAGATCTTTTATAACGACAATGACAATATACTCAATGTAATCTGACAAATAAAATTTAAAAAAAATAAAATTTACGCAAAAATTACTCATAATTTTACAAATTAAAAAAAACATTTTTCAATAGATTCTCGACTAAAAAAAAATCGGAAGATGTATAATGAGTGTGGAAATGGGAAAGCAAATGAGTGTGAAGAGAGACAGGGGAAGGGGAAAAAGTATACAATACATATTTAAAATGTGGAAAATTGTACGCCCTACTTGTTTAAATTTTTTATTCTTTTTAATTTGTCTGATTTTTCATCAAAAGGAATAAATAGCTATCTCACTTTACTAATCTAGAGTATTTCATAAATTTATTAATCTATAAAATAGTTTTTTTTTTCATATAGTAGAAGTAGTATATATGTTTTTAATTTCTTCGTGTGTTTATTTTTTTAAATTTTAAATTGTCACTTATAAAAACATGAGTTTTTTTTTCTATTTTTACTTAGGAAAATTTACATTAAAATAATTTATGGCATATCGAATAATAATATGACATAATACATAAAAATAATTTTTAACTTAATTTCAGTGGATAACTATGCCCTCCAACTTTGAAGGTGTGACAAGCAGATATTTAAATTTGTATAACATTAAACAAGTAGACACAAGTGTGCTACATGACATAATACACGTAGAATACAAAATTACCATGTAGGGTGTCATGTAGGACGAATGTATCTATTTGTTCAATTTTATACAAGTTTATATATCTACTTGTACACATTCAAAATTAAGGATCACAGTTGTCAACTGACGTCAAATTAAAGATCATATTTATGTATTATGTCTAATTATATTTAAGGCATCATTCAACATAAAGCGATGATACCGCGGATGGGGTGAGGGAATCAATTATCATCGTAGAATACGTCATTTATAAAACTTATTTTTACTACTTTTATCATTAAAAAAACTTTTTTTTTCAAAAAAGAAAGAAAGCATTTTTCAAAATTGTACTAAAAATAAAATAAATCTGGCAGGAGGCCCTATGAATCTGGAGACAAAATAAAATAATAATATTTTTTAGGTAGAATTAGCAATGTCATCATTCATTATTTCAATAAAATAAAATAAACAGGTAGGTCATGGTTCCTGGTTTTTTGGTTATCTTAATCATGAATTATTAAGTTGTTAGAACACTATTATCTTATCCATTTAACAAAATGGAATATACAATCAATTTAGGTGGAACTTCACTCAGCAAGAGTAATATGATTTAATATATTCATTATTCTCTTACTCGATATTCGATGCTTGATATTCGTTTTATTCGATATTCTCTTACTCGATATTCGATGCTTGATATTCGTTTTACTCGATATTCATGCTTGATATTCGTTTTAGGATTGATCAATTCAAATTATGTGTATGAAAACCTTACTTTAATTAAAGGTATAACGCTCCCTTATTAAAGGTGAATCTATTATCACATGCTCAGATATATATAAGATCTCTAGTTAAGAACAAGAAGGTATTTATCTCTTCATCACTTTCATCGTAAGAGGCGAATTCAAGATCTGAAATTTATGAATTTCTGAAGTGATGTTAGCTGTTAGATTCACGTTATATAACAATACAATTTTCTCTTACGAGTTTCTCAATCGGTGTTTCGTATTGGTTTCATGGCCAATCATTTTGCATTCTGCGTAAAATGTTTTCTATCAAAAGTAATTATGCTCTTTTTACGGTTTTAACAATATAAAACTTTTGATTAAAAATAAAAAATGAATGAATATGTAGAGTGTGTTTGGTATGAAGGAAAACATTTTCCAAAAAATGTTTTCCAATTTTCTCATGTTTGGTTGGGGCAAAAGTTTTGGAAAATGTTTTCCAAATCAACTCATTTTCCTCAAAATTAAGGAAAATGACTTCCGTTCAAAAATTAAGGAAAACATTTTCCAAAGCTCTCATCCAATTTCAAATTACATTTTTTTTTTGGGAAAAACATCATTTTTTTAAAAAAAAATATTTTCAATTTCAAAATTTTATTTTTTTACCCGATCTCTGACCCCCCCTCNAATTTCATAAATTATTTGTATTCTAGTAAAAATAAAACATGTTCCTCAAAAATATTTTTCTTTCATAAATCAAACACTAAAAATCATATTAAAAAAATATTTTATACTCACCAACCAAACATGAGAAAATAAGTTCAAAATCTACTTGTTTTGCAGGAAAACATTTTCTAGAAAAATATTTTCCATGGAAAACATTTTCCTTCGTACCAAACACACTCGTAGTGTTTTACCATAACTTTTATGGTGAAATGTTAGCACCAACCCATAATATATCTAATTGTCAATGTGAATTCAGATATGGATTCTTCTTTTATATATTATTTTATATATAGAAAGAAGAACAATAATTCAGATTACTCAACTAATATTGGCTTAGTAATTTTTTTAAAAAAAATACAATTTTTGTAAACGAAAAATAAGGAAGAGTCATTAATTAGTGTAAAAAAAATAATGAAAAGAAGAAAATATCAATTGGGTAAGAGGGATAAAGCTATCTTATTAGTCTCTCTTCAATTATTCGAAAAATCTTTTTGAGATGTTTTTTGTTTTTTTGTTTTTTTTTATAATGGAACTTATAATTAGATGCATAGAAAAAAACAACAAACGTTATTAAGGTTATAGTAAAATCTACGTGGAAACGTGTCATATATCGTCAAATATCTTATTCATTTTTTACGTAATTTATTTTTGATCGTCCGATATTCCACTCGTTCATTTGTCACTCTTCGTAGAGGGGATAAGTTGGATGTTGATGGATCAAATACTTTGTCTGTTTATTCTTATCCATTTCCGATCACTCATATTTCACACTCGATTCGTTTATTTGTTTTTTAGTTTGTTTTAAAAAGAATGTCTTCTTTCTTTTTTAGCAATATTTTAACTTTAACTTTTTACGTGGTGTTTTGGTACATTTGACATAATTTTAATTTAGAATCACGAGATTAAAAAGTCTTCTTTTTTTCTTAAACTCTGTTCCAAGTTAAATTAGATCATTCTTTTTTAAACGGAGAAAGTAATTGATATTATTTAGGTTATAGTGAAGTCCACGTGGGAACACGTCAAGATGTATATTTTATTAGGACAATTTATTTATTTATTGTATAGTGCACGTGTGATTATATTCCCACTATAGTGGGGAAATTGTGCAGCCCATCTTTGAGTACTATTTAAATTTTAACCATTATTTAAAAATTATTTGAAGTTTAATTTGATGAAAAGTTATTTAAAAACTTATTTTGATTGTGCAAATTTCAGTGTGTTCATCTTAATCATTATTTTCAAGCTTTCTATTTAAAAATTTTGAACGGCTAGATCCTCATTCCAAATTTAAACGTCTGAAATTTGTAAATTTAAACGTCTGAAATTTGTATTGTCAAAATTGAAACTTTAGACTTTCGAGTATGAGTTTGAGCCTAATTTTCTCCCAAGAATCTATGGTCAGGCTTTGTAGTTCATATGGATGTCCTAGTGTGCAGGTGAGAGGTTAGATTTCAGGAGATAGAGGAAGATCGATTAAAAATTTGAAAAAGGTAACATGACACAATTTCTGCTTATTGAAAAGACTATCTCGAATAAAAAGTTGTAGGAGGCACAAATAGAGCAAAAAGATTAGTATGTAGGTTGTAGTAATGTTGTTGTCTTGTTATCCATCATACTAGTTGTTGTATCATTCTCCCTTAGTTTCCAATCCTTCAATTTTCTGTTACTATCTATTATTTATTTCATTGTGACTATTATATTATTTTATTGTAATTATTGTCTTAATACTATCCCTTGTTTGTTACTATCTACTATTTCTTATACTTCTATTACTTTTTTTTGGTAGGATTGTTTTGAACTATCTTTTATCCTTGAACGGGGGTCAATCTGAAATAACTTCTCTGCCTTTGAGGTAGGATTCAATGTATGCACATGCAATATACAACTTTGAGCGCCCACAAACGACCACTAAACCAAGTAAAAGCTTGTTTTCTGGTGCTCACTGTTTAATTTTATACCATTCTCTCGTGTTTCTACATAAATATACATATGGTTCGATACAAGATCAATGGATTCTCGAGCATCCAGAACCTTCAAAGTGAGTTTGTCCCTGCTTATACTTTTTTCTAATCAAACCCCACTTAGGCGTAGCATTTTTTGTCAACCAGAGCTTAAAACTGAGACCTCTGATTAAGGAAGAAGTAACCTCACACACTACACCTCATCTTATGATAGTATGTTGAGAAAAGTTGGAAAAGAAAGGAAACTTGTTGGTTTTTGTTTTGAGTTCATTGCCAATGTCTTGATTTTTAGTAAAATTACATTGTCGTATGGATACACACTACACCAAAAATGATCTCTTGTGATAATTAATTAATATTTAATAGCTTAATTACCGCTAAAATTGATCTATAGATCAGGAGGCATGATTATGTTTTCTTCAGAATAGTCGATCTCACAGTCATCAAAACTTATACCATATTATCGAGTAAAATTCTAACTTGAACCTTTCTTCACACGCTTACATAAGTATTCACTAAATTATAATATTTGTGTAACTATAAAGTTTGTTGTTTGTTATAGTTTTGAAACGAATGACTTTTCTATGATGAATATATATTTTTTTGATGGATGATTATATGTGAGTATAATTCTATATATCTTGTGATTTTCCAATGTAAGATGACTTAAAAGACTTTCTTGCGGTGTATTTGGTCGTTATAAATATCGAGCAACAACTTTGAAAGAGATAATATTTGATGTTTTAATCTCTTTATGAATATCCAAACAATTCTGAGATTTTGAGATGATCACTTCTAGTTTGAGTCATGAGAAAGACAACATTTGATGTGTTGTTCTCTTATATAAATATCAAAGAGTTGGGATATTTAAGATTAAAAAGCATGTTCAAAGCAAAGTTTCGAATCTGAAAATATGTCACTCTTTTGAAACGAACTTATATATATATATATATGTATGTATGTATATTTATTTCTTTTTTTCTTGTACGTACAATTTATTGATGAGAGAGAGTTGCTTGGATTTCACCATAATTGTAAGGGCGTGAAAAACAATATAATTGAGTAGAAAATAAAAATGGTGTTTGCTTTTTGCTGCAAAATTCGCTCGATGATTGTTTAGACAACAAATTATGATATGCCTAAACAACCATCAAACGAATTCAGTTTACTCTTCTTACTTGAACTTGTATAATTTCATAACCCAAATTCATATTTTAGATCTTATTATCTGCTTTTACTAAAGTATTTTAGGAGGGTAACAAGTAAAATATCAATTAATAATGGTGAGAAAAGAATAAAAAAATGAATTTTGTAATTTATTTTACCCAATTAAATTTACTTAATAAAGAAATCCTCTAAAGAGAGGAACGTTGTTTCCTGCATAATAAAAAGAAAGAAAAGATTGAAGAGAGAGAAATTGCTTAACCATAGTTTAAAGGATGTTTATTCAAATAAATATGGATCATTAGATTTTTAAAATCGACAGATATCACTAAATTAAATACGCACTGCACTAACTGAAGAGATTGGTGTATTGGAGAGGAGTATTTATCTTCTAACATATTTCTCAAAACATTAAATTTAATAAAGTCAAAGGATAATACAGTAACATCATCCATATTATTATTGTTTCATAAAAAATATGTTAAATTAATAGTGAACAACTATTATTAAATATATAAAGTAATTGATTGAATATAAAATTTAAGGAAAAGAAATAATAGTTTTCAGACGGGATCATCGAAAACAAGAACACAATATATAAAGTAAGAGCTATTTTATCTTAATTAGACTTTTTATTCGTAGAACTAATTTTATTTTTGACATCCTTAGTAGAAATTGGAAGTTTTTCCCCACATACAATATTTCACTCTAATACATCTCATTTTGAGAATATTTTGTTAGTTTTTATAACGTACTTTTTTATTTTCTTAAATTTCATTCGTAAGATCATACCGATTATATTATCATACTTTTAATTTGATTTACGATCAACATAGTATTGAGGTTTGTTTCTAGAAGAACTCTAATATTGAAGACATAAAATAAAAATAAAAATAGAACTCCATTAATGCAAGAATTGATTAAGGAATAATAATTGAATAGATTAGATGGGTCTACCCACCATTCTTGAATAGATTCTAGGTTTTTTCTAGGAATAATTGTAAGTCTTATATTTTTAAAAAAATTTTGAAAAACAAAAATCCAATTTGATGGGGAATCTTCTTGTCTTTGACCTAACACATCAAATAATTAAAATCCTCAAAAGAAAAATAATCAAAATTTCATTGAATACAATAAACTAAAAGGCTCTTCGAATAATAAAAAAGAATCTATTAATTATAATTTATTATTGTTATTAGTAGTAATAGGTTATTGATTTAACGATTCGGTAATGATTTTAGACTATTATTATGAGTTATTAATATAATAACAATTAGTTTTTCTTAACGAATTGACAAATAATTTAATAATATTATTAAATTGCAATTTTTTATAATTCCATTTTCTACTTAGAGTTTCTAAAATTCTAGATTTAATTTACATATTTTGCTTTGTTATATCAATTATTTGAATAACTTGATTATTGATAATATATTTAGATTTTCATAGTTTTTCTTCGAAGACTTAAATTATCAGGTTGTTTAAACAATATCTATAAATAACTTTTTATGAAAAATGATATTTCTAATTTTATCTGCAATATGGAGTACGATTAGCTAATATATAATGTATAACTTTTTTATACAAAGAATTTCATAGTATCTTGAAACTTAATCTAAAAAAATATGCAATATTATTTTAATTCAGAGGTTTCTAATGTTTATTTAAAATCAATGTACTATGATTTGCATAATTCTTGAATTAATCAAAGAACATGCTGCCACATTATTTTATTTATCCAACTTGACCACTTGTATTATATTATATTTTTTTCCTATTAAGGGTAAGATTCTACAATTAATAAATATATTATCCACTTGGAAATTCAGTTCAACGATATTTTTTGTATAAAATATTTTGAACAAATCTCTCTAAGACAACACAAAAATAAAAATAAGAAGTTTAGCTTCTCCTTTTAAAAAAGAATAATTATATTTGTTCTTATATATTCTCTAATTTATTTTAAAATTTTTCTAAACTTAACGGGTTTTCGGGAGTTTTTTTGTAGGATACTAGGTCAAAATTTAACTTGTTAGCCAATAAATAAGTAGTGTTATGTAATATCACTTGCGATAAGATACACCCACAACTAGATGTAATTTAGTATTTACATAAACTTAGCTTTTAATTTTTATATATATATATACTAAAATTCATTAAATATTTGTAAACCTGATTGCACATTCAATTACTATTTTATTGAACAATTGTCTGTGGTATATTAAATTATGAAGTTGAGCTCGTTGTATTAATAAATAAATTTAAATTCTGAATGTGACTATCCTCTTCAAAATTCACAAAATTACATTCTAATTTGAAAATTTTCATCAAATTTTTAATAAAATAAAGTAAAAATGCAAGTGTAACTTTTTTTGGGCATGTAGTGAGTGCTCTTCATATTTTTATTTTACAAATTATTAGAATAAAATCCACATTTCAAGAGTCAAAGTCAAATTGCACGTTCATGTACCAAGTTTGAATTACCAAATATATTCGTTGATCATGAAAAAAATTAATAAAATATATTCTTTAAAAAAGTAAAAGAAGAATAATAATAATTAACTTAGCCAATGAACAATATCTAATAGAAGTCACATATTTACGTTTAGACATAATATATAAATATGCCATTTAATTTAATTTCAATTTGCGACTATGTGTCTCAATTTTAAAGTATGCATAGAAAGGCACTTAAACTAAAATTGAATTGAATAAACCGACACACGTTCTACGTGATATATGATATGCAAAATGTTTCAATATACATAAAGCTTACAAAATGATGATAACGTAGGACACCCTAATTTTGTCTAACTTAATTATTCACTATTCTTTTAAGTACTTTCTTGAACTACTTCTAATATATAATATTCGAGTAAATTGATGTTTTAAAATTTTATGAACAATTAAACAACATTTTATGTGGAATTTAGGCAGTGTATATATCGATCTTGTATCAACCTTATAAATTAATATTTTAGTTAGATATTGCTATTGTAGGTTGGGTGGTGACTTGTATCTATATGAATTATTTTATGAAGTTAATCAAGAAAAATAAAGGCCTAATTACTAACACAATTGTCTAGATTCAATGAGTATGATTGAATATTGACCCTTTCAATTGCTAATGACTTATGATTAACATCATAATTATGTACTCAATGAAGCAAAGAGATTCTCTCTTTTTATGTTTTTTTTTCTTTTTTTTTCGATTTTTCACCTGATGTTCGATATTTATATTAAAGTTTTGATTAAATTCGAATCGAACAAGATCGAGCCTATCATGTGATGACGCTTCCAATAGAATTTTCTTCATAGCCAAAATTCGAAATCAGAACTTCTAATTAAGAATTAAACTAACTTATTCTTGTAATTATGCTTTCTTTGATTTCATTAGTCATGTATATATTGCATTGAAAAATAAAATGATAATTGAAAATTATGTGCATAACTAATCACTCAAATACAAAAATTATGTTTTCTTTGTCGCAATTTACGTGTTTCGATTAGACTATGTATAAAATTTTAAAAATAAAGAGATTTTTTGAATTTTGTATGATCTTAAACTAAAAATATTTTAATCTAAAACTTTTCGATAAAGATGTTAAAATTGAAAAAACTTACTAAATTTAAAAAGATATACGAACAGAAAAGAACCATACACTTAAGAGTATCACATATACATTCTCCAGATACTATGGTTCGGATTTTTCCATAATACCACTTTAACTAGAATTTTTAGTTCGAGCTCCTAAAAATGAAGAAAAAAATGGCCTTTTATGATACACGAATCTAGATTTAATAGAACTTTATTATAAATATTAAACACTTTATGAAAAATAACAAGATAATGATAACAACAGAAAAGGGCCTAAAATATTCCTCGACTGTTTGAATTGATACAGAATTGCCCTCATCAACTTATAAAACGTTCGTCGATAATAATATATGTAATACAATTTTACGAATAAGAGCAAGACAAGTTACTCCCTACATATATTTCATATTAACTGAATGATTGGGGCATTTTCATAGTTTATTATTCAAAGTTCAACATGAATGTCTTTCGGGATGAATCAGTTAGTTTAGAGGATAGTCATTCACACAGTTGACCATGGAATCGGTTCTCCTCAATCTCTTCTCAATCGAGCTTGTCGCATAGAATTATACCTAATGTAGTTCACATTTCGTATGTGATCGCATGAATGTATGAAATCTTTTCCTGTAATGAAGATTGATATTTTCTAGAAGATAAATTAAATTACTTATAAAATTTCACAAAGAACAACAATGGAAAGTATGATTTAAATTACATCTTTAAATATTTTTTAATAAATATATATTTCCTTGCAAATTCAATTAATTAAAATATATATATATATATATATATATATATATATATATCTTACTCCTATCTTATAAAAGTAGAAAAATTATTTCTAATACATCCGCCAAATATTTTTTTTATGAATTCATTGTTTATCATTTAACTTAAATAATGCACGTGGTTGCAGGCTTTATCATTTTACCAAACTTATTTTTTTTTCTTTTTTCAATTTTCCTCCATTTTAGAAACTTCATAGAACCTCCATAAAGTTTCCAAAAAATAATTATTTTAATTATATTCTTCATTAAAGCTCTTAGCTACGTGCATGAATCTCTTCTCATATATATATATATATATATATAAAAATAAATCCACTTCACCATTCTCATCCCAAAATAAAAAAAATAAAAAATTACTCGAATCAAATATATAGTTTCTCTCGTAAGTTAAATATTTGAATTTCGCAAAATTTTAAAAAAAAATGATATATGAAAACAGCGAATTAATGAATGATTTCGAACTTCTCGAATCGATTAGGCAACATTTACTTGAAGATTGGGATTCCCCTGTTACAACAGTGCTAAAACCGTCCGTTAAAATTGAGCCGGAAGTGAGTGTGAGTTCGCCGGAAATGTTCGATTTCACCGGATTTACAGCTCCGGCGGCGACGGATGTGGTGAAATTGGAAGTGGAATTGAAAACAGCGGCGGTGAAGAGAACACCGGCGTCGTCGAAATCGATGCATTACAGAGGAGTAAGACAGAGGCCATGGGGAAAATTCGCGGCGGAAATTAGGGATCCGGCGAAGAATGGGGCGAGAGTGTGGCTGGGAACATACGAGACGGCGGAGGATGCGGCATTGGCTTATGATAAAGCGGCGTATCGAATTAGGGGTTCGCGTGCATTGTTGAATTTTCCGTTGAGGGTTAATTCGGGCGAACCCGAACCAGTTCGGGTTGGTTCGAAGAGATCGTTAATAACGACCTCTTCGGAGAGTTTTTCTTCGTCATCATCAGAAAATGAATCGATGATGACGAAGAAAACAAAAAAAGTTTGCCAACTTTATACTTGAGTACACATTGGTAAAAAAATAAAATATGGTTAAATTTAAGATTTTTTTTCACCTTATTGATTTGAGTTTAATTTTTTGATTTTTTTATATGATTTTAAAAATGCTTAAGAAGCTTAATGAATAGTGATGAAACTAGGATTCACGGTTCAGTATGATGTCTCAACTACAAAAGAGTTCTTCGAGAAAAAAATTAAAAAAATATTTTTGAATTTAAGGGCTAAGTTTATTTAACGAGCTTTGTATATACTTACATTAAAAGGTTAAAAGTTTTATATCATTAATAGTACTATATGATATTTTATTTTCCTTTCTCTCTTTGCTTATGTAATAAAATTTTGTTCTTTTTGACATTTAAATTTTCTCTTAATGTATTTATTTTGAGATGTATATCATGCGTTTAAATTTTTTTTGAAGAAGTGTAAAAAATGACAAGGTTCATGCTTTGATTCAACATTTTAAACTTTGAAACTCAAAATATCATAATTTTCTTTATAAAAATTTATATTTTATGCATTAGCAGTACATTTATATTGGCAAACAACACAAATATTAATTATATTTTATTTTTTGAATTTTAAAAATATTATTCATATTTGATTCGATCTCAATTACATGTATCTGACTCATAATAGCTTAGCTTTTTCCTTATTTTCTTCAACTTCTCCTTATTTCTTAGTTATTTTCCTTATTCGTTCCTTCCTCTTCCTCTTTCTCCATATTTAAAGCTTGACTTAAAAAAAAAGTATCGTAAATATAAATCATTTTGAGTGAATAAAATATCCAAAAAATTTAAAATAGTGCAAAATGACTCATATCAAAACATTGAGACTATTTAGAAAAGATTTTTATCGGTTGGAATTAAAAAAATCAATCTATAAATTATCCTCACAAAATCATACACTGTATTGATATATTATATATACATATTAATATATCAACTACATACATGATTATTTTATCAAAATTAATTTTTATAATCAACATATATAGATAAGTATCCCTTAAATTAAAACGGAATGAGTATATGAGCTAAGAAGATTCTAATGTTGTTGCCATCTTCCCTATCATTTCTATGCTAAATTATTTCATAATTAGCTAACCCTACAAACAAATATATAAGATAAGTGTAATGTTAATTTTATATTGTGATATGCTATTTTTTTATCTCAATTTATGTGATATAAATATAATTTGGAGAGTTAATTATATCTTAATTTGTTAATTATTGTGACTTATAATACTTGTATGTAACTTTTAAATAATAGTATATGTTATTTACTTTATCCCACCTAATGTGGCACTGATAGAATTTGATAACGGATATATTTTTAATGTCTTTTAAATATTTTAAGTTGTTAATTATTACAATTCATATTACTTTTATGTCATTTACAATAATACATGTTACTTCCTACATCTCCATTTGTGCGGCATTGATAGAATTCATTTTGAGAATCTGCTGAACTTTTTATATATCTTTTAAATATTTTAAATTGTGAATTATTTTGATTTATAGAATGACTGTGTTTAATTTTTATCTTTTAGCAATAAAACAACTTATACTTAACATTACATAAATTATTTATGGGAAAAAGTTATGCGAATCATAAATTATGAAATATTTTGATCAGAGAATATATAAACTTAAGTTCCACAAAGACATTATTTGTTATGAGGAGCAAAAATTAACGATTAACAAAAATAAGAAGAGAAGTGTAAATGACCCTAAAACTATAAGGTGTTTAATCAATATGAGTTGTGATGACATATTTGGGATTAGTCAATTTCGACTCGAGCCTTTGAAAAAGAAATTATTGTTTTGTTGGGCTTTCTACCAAGCACAATTCCAATTGTTTTAATTGGGCCTTAATGGGCCCAAAAAGAATAAAATGTTCTATTTCTTCTTCCCTTTTGTTCGTTATAGTATTATTCTTCTTACCTAACCATGATTATTATAATATTTTACCATCAAACAGGAAGTTTGAAATAACAGTAAAGTTGTCTTTGACTTGTAGATTATGCGCATTTGATTTAATGATAAAGTGATTAATGCTTATATAAGGTTAAGTGGCTCTTCTCTGAATCTTACGTGAACGCGAGATATTTTGTGCATCGATCCGTCTTTATAGTCTTTAGGAGCTAAACTAAGTTCATATATATTGATAAACCCTCCATCCAGGGATTACTTATTCTTGTCTAATATACGTAGGACCAAATGTAAAGCATACAAATTATGATATTCGGAAATTCATAATATTAAATCTGATATGCAATTCGAAATTGATGTTTATGTATTTCACCTTTAATTTTGACTAAATTACTCTCATTTCCTAGCAAGTTATGTAGACGTTGTTAACCTATATGAGCTAGCTATCATACTTGTTTTTTATATATTTTATTTAAGTCGGGGGTTCATGATAAAAATAATTTTTTTATCTCCATAAAGCAGAGCAACGTTAAGTACATATCACTCTTGTCAAACTCCACTTATATATATGATATTTTAGTGTATATGTTGTGGAGGTGGTTGGTAATCTATGATCTTATATCAGGTTTGGAGTAGTAAATTTATTAAAAGTACGAAATAATGGCCAAAAACACAATGAAATATCATTTTTTTAGGGTATAGTCACCATAACAAAATAATTTTTAACTGCATTAAATGTTGACATTAATAAAGAGTGTTAAAGTCTTCATCGGCATTATTTTAGTGCTTTTAGAATCAATGTCGCTAAAGACTTTAGGGACATATGCAAATCTTTACCGATTGAAAAATTACATTGTATAAAAAAAAAGTTCCTAGCTACTATACATTGCATCGTAAAGACATATTAACGTATTTACTTTTTTTTCATGAGAATAAAAATCTTGATTCCGCTCTGACTTTGATATTACATAAACATATACTACTAGGACATGTATATTGAAATTTTGAATGACTGACTTAGTATAGTGGGAAAATGAAAGGATGACATATTGACATTCATATCTTGAAATATTTATTTTAGAAAAAATGAGAAAAATTAATATTTGTTTATAAATAGTTAGTTGAACCCTACACCTCATGAACCGAGTAAAGACTAAGATTTTTGAGAATAATTCTCACTTTCCTTTTTTCCATATATAACACATATATGTCATTCTTTGGTAATTGATTACGAAAAAAAATAATGATGTAATATATATATATATATATATATGACGAGAAAATTCGCAATCGCTATGTTAGGGTGAAGTCTGTTCCATTATAATAGCTCGTAAATAGTGGCGAAGTCATGAGTTTCGCTATGACGTTGATCGTAACACGTACAAAAAGTAATTTGTAAGCTAAGATGCTTCAAATAATCTTTTTTCTTATACAATAGAATTTTGACAAGAATTTTCAAACTGACCATCCGTCATTGCGCATCAAATCATACTTAGAGATAAAAAAGAACTTTCAATACTTTAGCTAGGGTTTGTTTTCATGTTTGCAAAAAAGATTGAGTTTTAATCTATTTTAAGAAAATCGAAAAGTTTTTATATTTAATTATAAATAATTCAACTTTAAATTTTCAGTTTTTATTACTAGGGATCTCACAATGTTATGCCTATATTCAAACACCATGAAATGGATGGATCATTTTTTTTTATTAAAAAAATAAATAAATTGAGATGCACACTTTCTTTTAATTAAAATAATACTTTAAATTTTGAATTTGCATATTCTAAAACGAAGACTATTTTAGTATGGGTCTTAGGTGTGATAACACAAACAATATTAAACAAAGTCTTACATAGGTACCCTTCATGTACTATGGTCTTTTTTTTCTCTTTAATTTCTTCATTGACAAGGAAATATATATGTTGTCCTTTGATTTTGCTAGGGTTTAGGTTAACATCTGAGACCCAAAGTTTAATATAGTATTATGGGTCAAATTTTGTAGTATGTTAGTGTGAGAAATGGAAAACACAAAATCGACCTGGATTGTGGTTGGATAAATGAAATTCATACACGCTTTAATCAACAATAATCTTAGGTACGTTCAAATATATTAAATGTTTAAATTTCTTTGTAACCGTGTGAGAAGTGACACTCAAGTCTTGTATTAACAACCATTTGTCATATAATATATAAACATCCTTTAATTAATTTATAGGATGAATTTAAAAAATTCTATGGAATCAACTTCAGTTATGTGTGGACTAATGTATAATTAATTAATAAGTATAGTTGGAGTTCTAATTAACTAAACTTGTTTTGTTATTTTTAATGGAGAGGCCATGATTTTTGTTTTATGGGTTCAATATTTGTGACTTTTAGTTTTGAACTCATCATTTTTTTAAAGTTATGGGTTCACACTTATTATTTATTACAATTTTTGTAATTTTTTACATAATATTTCCGTCACAAATACTAGGATTATCATATTTATAATATACATGATTCTGTTTTTTTTTTATGAAAGTGAAACTCAAGCTTTATTCGATTTAAAGCTACTTAAATTTAGCTAATTTAAACAGGTTTTTAGCTCATCAATCAAAGTTTATCTTTGACGATCGTCACGTGATACTACTTGAAAAAAAGAGAATCAAAATCGACGATCAGAGATCAAGTTTGAATAAAATATCGAACAAAACACCAACCTTAAAGAGGACGTTGATATTGTACTGGCCGGTATCATAAATGAAACTTCTAAAGTCATTAGCCAAAAATCTCAAATTCGAGTGATCAAAATCATTTTACATATATATTTTTAATTAACCAAAAGTTTTGGATCACCAAATAAAAGAAAAAAGAGAAAAATAGAGAACTAAACAATTAGGTGTAGGACTATATTGGGTTGGTAATTACTAGTAAGATAATGAAGTTTTAAGAATTCATAGCTAGGTAGAAGATAATGTCCACTTGCTATAATTATTTATTTAATTAATTTAAATTAGTTAATACTTATTCAATAGAATTGTTTGAAAGTTGAATAATAAATAATGTTTCATTCTTAATCAAATTGGGTTTTGATTCAAACTCTGGATATAAAATCGATAGTCTTTGATAGGGAATATTTCCTTGATCTCAAAGTGCGACTACTTGCATTTATATAATAATCAATTTCTCTGATCCCAACCCTAAAATCAAATAATTATGCACGATAAAAATCTCTATTCAATAAGTATATATTTACATTATGTAGTAGATTATTTATCTTATTTTTCAAGAAATTTATTTCCATTTTGATGATAAATTACTTAATTATAGTTATCTTTTAAATGTAAAAGATTTCGTCGACATCTTTTATGTGACTTTACAGTGTACCTATTATTTTTACCATTAATATATCAGAATACGATCAATTATTTGTAGTTATTTATCTTCAATCATCCGTTTTTTATTAGTAGGTAAAGGAATGAAAAAAATCTTAATACGAAATGTTCTTCTTATAGGAGCTATATTGCCACACAAATTTAAATTAATTGGGCCAATAAATTCCAAACAACAAATAATTAAATTAAAAAATATTTCTTCCCAAATTAAAAAAAAAAGTGAGTTGTTTAAATATATTCTACAATCAAATACAAATTTCTAAAAATTTTCTTTGCCTTGTGTTTGGCGTGCTAATAAAAATGAACTTCACAAGATAAATTTCTTTCATATATTCAATAATCAATTGTTAATTAATTGCCAAAATTTAGGAATATAATTTGTTAATAGTTTCACATTTATATGAGAATATATTTTAATATGTTATTACACAATTACAAGAAATTAATCATTCAAACTACGAGAATTGTGATTTCTTTTAAATTGTCAATCGATATATAGAAATTAGTAAAATTGTTATATTGGAAGAATTTTATTCTCTTTTTTTTTTCAAAATTCAATTCAACGTTTTACTTTATTAAATGCTTCTATGACCAATACTAATTAAATTATATTTTCTCCCAAGTTATTGTTTTTGACCTTGCAATTTATATTTTCTCAAAAACAAAAGTCGATAATAAGATAGTATTCATCAACTTAAAGTATTAGGAGAATATATGATAAATGAGTTGAATTTTTTTTAAAAAAATAATTACAATAAATCTCAAAAAGATGTAGATATATATATATATACACACACGGTTTAATTTGTTAGAAAAATCTCTGTTTTATTTTCTTCGAAAATAATTTTCGAGTTTTTCTCTTTTTCATCATAGAAAATAAGGAGTCGTTTGTCTATCGACTTATTATTTCCTATTTTTCAAAAACGAAAAAAAAATGATGATATATTAGACTTATTTTTTTAAAAAAAAATTGAAGTTGAATTTTTTGAATTTACAAATTTTCAAGTGGACGACTATGTTAGAAGAAAACTAGTAAGTAGCATAAAATCTCTTTAATTTCGTTTCCAATGTTGAATTTATATTATTATTTTTTTACTTTGGAATATACAATTCAAACAAAAGTAGGTTAATTTTGGAAAGAGTCAATTTCAAACTTTATTATAAGATTAAAAAAAGTTTAAATAAACGACCACTATAATTAGTAAATGTTGGACTTTATTAGTAGTACTTTTTTTTTTTACTAAAAATAATTCGTTCATATTCTTAATTTTTTTCTTAATAAAAATCATACTTCTTGGTATTATTTTGAAAGAAAAGATCTTAACATTACAATAAGAATAACAACTTGGTCGTTAATGATTGTGATAAGTGATAAATATTTTTTTTTATATTTAATTAGAGGTTTCGAGTTCATGTCATAGGTATGAAATTGCAATAAGTGATAAGTATTTATTTTTTTATATCTAATTAGAGATTTCGAGTTCATGTCATAGGTATGAAGTTGTCCCCCTCTCCTAGACTATGTGAGACTTTCAACGTGAACCCTAATTTAATAGTTTTCAATGCGCATAACGATCACTTGGTGAATTAATTTTATTTTATTTTTATGTTTGATACTTCATCCATTTCAATCTCTCTCGCACTCTTGTATTTTAAAGTGTTACGAAATATATTATATTAGCGTCATTCTACTAAATTAAATGTTATTAATCTAATTAATTGCTCGTTTCATATATTTTACTTTCTCAGATATTAAAAATAATTTTCTTTCTTTCGCTAGATAAGAATTACATTAAATTTGTTATAGCCATTAATGATTGCTAGCTCATATAGTCATATCGACTTAACTTTTCAACCACATGGTTCTTCAATAATTTATTGATGCATTTACATTGAATATATGTTGTTATATTTAATATCGTCATATAAAAATTAAAATTGAAAAATATTAATTTATGCTAATATAGTAGTTGTTAACAACAACGTCGACAAATTTAGTTGACAACATAAAATAAGATTTTCAAATCTATTATTTGTCAACCACACGGTGGAAACTAGAAAACATAAAACATGATGTATGATTATTTTTTTTTTAAAAAAAAGTTTTAAAAAATGTATAAATTATGAATTTGAAATGTTGAAAGGGCACATTTTGACCATATTCGTTGAATCTAAAAAGGAACACTTTAAAATATATAGTAATTAAGTATGGCAACTTTCACGTATAGCAAATAAAAAATTTATATTTGTATGCTCTAGCAAAGTTTGCATGATTACGCTTCATAGCAAACATAAAAACTGTATAATTCGCTATACATATACAGTTGAAGCAAATTGTATAAAACGAAGTGTATAAAACAAGAAAGAGAAAGACACTTGGGCAGAAAACTGTATAAAAACGAAGTGTATAAAACGAATTGTATTATTATAAGTGTATAGAACGATTATATACAATTTGAATTTGTATAAAATGAGAAAGAGAGAAAGACAAAAGAGACTTGACAAGGAATATACAATTGAATCGAATTGTATAAAACGAGAAAGAGAGAAATTAGATACAATTTGAATTGTATAAAACGAGAAAGAGAGAAAGGCAAAAGAAACTGGGCAGGGGAGTATTTTTATTGTATAATTATAAGTGTATAGGACAAAAATATATGTACTTGCATGTGTATATACAATTTTCTCACGCTTTACACAAACAGAAACGCAATTTATACATTTCGCTTCTATTTGTATAAGTGAGAAAGGCGAGGGTGGCGAGCGAGATTTGGGAGAGTGGCGAGCGAGATCTGGAAGAGGGGAACAAAATATATTTGTTTATACAATTTTCTCTGCTTTATACAATTAGAAACATTTTTTATACACTTGTGTTTGTATAAAAAGTGAGGAAGCGAGCGAGAGATTGGAGGAGAGTGGAGAGCGAGATATTTGGGAGAGAGGCGCCTGACAATTTTTTGCAAACGTTTGTTATGGAGCACAATTAAATCAAACCTAGCTACTCCATTTATTTTAGGTTATTAGTTTGCTATTATATATACAATTTTCCCAATTAAGTATAGTTTATGCAAAAAAAAAAAGTTATTTATACTAAAGTATATAAAAAAATTATAACCAATTAGAATACTTTTAACATTTTTTGATATACACTAAACAAAAATAATGAAATCTATCGTAAGCGTCATTAGCTTAAATCTGACTTGTTTGTTCACTTATTTCGTAAATAAGCGCGTGATTTTTTTTGCA
This sequence comes from Solanum pennellii, assembly GCF_001406875.1. Lineage (NCBI taxonomy): Eukaryota > Viridiplantae > Streptophyta > Magnoliopsida > Solanales > Solanaceae > Solanum > Solanum pennellii. The sequence continues at coordinate 2,029,160 of NC_028644.1, read as the reverse complement.
AATGAAAGACATATATATGAAGAAGATACAATTTTTTTTTGAGTAATGTTTATACTAACTCAATAGATGAGTGACGCGTATTTATATATAGACTCTTAACACTTAACTAGGATTAATTAATATATATTTTCATCTTATTATATACTAAACTATAGTATATTAAAGTAATTTCAATATAAATATATGATGTGAATAATTAATTTAAATAATTTTTTTTAATATAAAAAAATCTAATGGAAAAATAACAGTTGAAGTGATTGGTCGTTCAATGGGACACAGTAAGCATACTTTTCTGGATATAATTAAATTTAATTTTTTAAAATCAAAAGTCAATTAATGAACTCTAATCCAAATATACCCTCTTTCTTTTCTATAATTTCAACTAATTTTGTATGGTACATATAAACAAAACGTGATGACTAAGTTAGTGTAGCAGAGATATTCTTTTGAAAAATTAGGAATCGAATTGCATTCGATCCTTTCTCAATAGGTTTTGGTTAGCTAGTGTAGAATCCCAAAAGAGGATGTGAGGGGGACGTTTTGATTTGGTCTCTTCCGTAGTGAGTTTGCCGCATAGGATTTGTCTTACATTTTCTATATGTATTAGCAAAGTTATTGTACGAGAGTGGATTTATTCAGCACACACATGAAGAATAGCTTTCCCAAAAAAAAAATTGAAGCATGTTCTCGGTCTGCTAAATTTTTAATTAAAAAGAATAATATACAAAAAACAAGATTTATCCCGTGTTTGCTGTACCGAAGGATAGTAATTGTAAATTTTCAAGAAAAAATAAAAACAAAAACAAAAATCGTAATGTATAAAGACGAGTTCATCATTATGTGCTTTATTCAACGAATAGCTATTACGATTTTCAAAAAAAACAACATAATGTACATAAGCGGGATTTTACTCGATGCCCACCCAAAGAAAAAGATAATGTAAATTTTAGTCTTTTTTTGGTTAAATATTTTTCCTATATAAACCTTAACTCTGCCCCTTAATCCTACTTGATTTAATTTGAATTAAATTCATATGAACTGATTTTTGTCTCCTCTCTCTCTAAAGATCACTTTTTTTTTCTTCACTTTCTCTCACTAAAAACAATGCTGATCGGAGCTACACTTCCGGCGACCAATCTCCATTTTTTTCAGGCGAGAAGAGCTAGCTTCAGACGCTATGGATCCCCATTAAACCCATCAGCAAATTCAGTACACACACAAACAGTAAAAACAGAGACGACAAAAAAACACCTTTCAAATCTTGAAAAGCTCTTGCAGAATCAATCTCGAAAACCCCAATTACTCGATAATGATTCGCGGGGTGAAATTCATCCCCGCGAATCGAGGAGTAATGGGTCGAAGGAAAACAGGGGAAAAATTTTGTTGGAAGGGTTGAATTTGTCAAGAATTTGGCCTGAACACAAGGTTGCTGAAGAAATGTCTCCAAGACATTTAAATAAGTTAAAAAAGCTTTTATCATCAAATAACATTGAATACTCTCCAAGAAACAATCTTGGTAGTAGATGGAAAGAATATCATGGTTGTAAAGATTGGTTAGGTTTAATTGATCCTTTGAATGAGAATTTACGACGAGAATTGATTCGTTACGGGGAGTTTATTCAGGCAGCTTATCATTGTTTTCACTCGAATCCTGCAACTTGTAATGAATGTGATACGAGGAAAGTGGCGTTGCCTGATAAATCTTATAAGGTGACTAAGAGTCTGTATGCTACGTCCTCTATTGGATTGCCAAAATGGGTGGATGATGTAGCACCTGATCTTGGATGGATGACACAGAGGTCGAGTTGGATTGGTTATGTCGCGGTTTGTGATGATAGATCAGAGATTAAACGTATGGGACGGAGAGATATTGTCATTGCTCTTAGGGGTACTGCAACTTGTTTAGAATGGGGGGAGAATTTTCGCGACTTATTGGTTCAAATCCCAACAAAGATTGAGTCAGAGTCAGAGTCGAGTGAAGGACAAGCTAAAGTGGAATGTGGATTCTTGAGTTTGTTTCAAACAGCTGGTGTTAATGTTCCTAGTTTAGCTGAATCAGTAGTTAATGAAGTGCAAAGACTCATCGAACAATACAAAGGCGAGTCTTTAAGCATTACTGTGACCGGGCATAGTCTTGGAGCGGCTTTGGCTTTATTAGTTGCAGATGAAGTGAGTACATGTACACCAGATGCACCACCGGTGGCTGTTTTCTCCTTTGGAGGTCCTCGAGTAGGGAATAGAAGCTTTGCAGATCGTTTAAACTCAAGAAATGTTAAAGTACTACGTATCGTGAACAATCAAGATGTTATAACTAGAGTTCCAGGGATGTTTGTGAGTGAAGAGCTCGACAAAAAGCTAAGAGAGTCAGGATTTGTAAGCGGGATGCTAAATGTGCTCGACAAAAGTATGCCATGGGCATACGCTCATGTCGGCACTGAGCTCAGAGTTGACACAAGAATGTCACCATTCTTGAAGCCTGATGCTGATGTTGCTTGTTGCCATGATTTGGAGGCATATTTACATTTGGTAGATGGATACATTGCATCAAATTGCCCTTTTAGAGCAAATGCCAAAAGAAGTCTAGCAAAGTTGCTAAGTGAACAAAGGTCTAATATCAAAATGCTTTATACAAGTAAAGCAAAAGGATTAAACCTAAATCTTGAAAGAGAACATAGTTTCTCTACACCTAGTTGCTTGCCTAGTCCATCTTCTTGATATTATTAATTAGCTAGAGGATGTATACTTCTTGTTTTGTACAAATAAGTAATAAGAAGTATATATTTTCTAATTTGTAGTAATTATTTAGTCAATTTTTTTTATTTTTAATATATATATACGAGGTTCGAGTTAAAGATATTGAGTTCGGATTAAACATTGTCTACATTCATCCCGGAGAGTGGAGTCTTCGGATGTGTCTGATATGAAGGAAAACATCCTGAATAATAAGTGTTTTTCTTATTTATTTTCTAGTGTTTGGTTAGTATATATGCAGAAAATAATATCCCAAAGTTATAATATTGAATTCAGATAAACTTGTAAGTATTGCCTACATTCACCCTAGATAGTAAGTTTTCGGGTGTTTTTGGTATAAATGGAAATATCTTGAATAATAATGTCACAAAAATATTTATACATAATGTAGGCAAACAATCCTTTTGAAGGGCTATAGAGATCAAATCATGAAGACACAAAGACAAAACTCACATAGTCTTAATGTAATTTAACTATTAAACATTTCATGTGAATACGTCAATTGGTATTTTCATTTTCTATGTCTTAAATGTGTTTGTCCAAGTATAAATCATCTTATTAAAAATTTAAAAAAAATCACATTTTTATTTTAAAAAATAACTAAAGGAAATTGTGATACTATTTTGCATATGCATCTTACTTAGTAGGCATTCGGCCACTGTATCAAGATATGGTATCGTGAGATGGAATCAACGTCTGGACATGCGATTTTATGTTGATTCCATCTCATGATTTCATATCATGAGATGTGATACAATATTCTTCAAAAAACCATGATATGGAATCATATGGGAATACCATATCATGATTTGAGTTATTTTAATACAACAATTGATCCACGAGTTTATATTTTGTTAAAACAACCCACATTTTTATATACTAACCATTTATTTCACATGTAAATGAAATTTATAATCACATCATTACTTTTTAAAATTTATTATTCTCACCGACATAAAATTTATTATTCTCACCAACATGTAGTCACTTTAACTCACACTTCACGATTGTTGAGTAATAAAATCTTGAAGAGCCCGTGAAAGGTGTTCATTTTTACTATAGATGAAACAATTACTTAAGTGGAGAATAGATAACTTTGTAATATTATATTATACGATTTTATGATTTTTTGTTTATTTGATAATATTTGATAAACAATTTGGCTATTTTAATAGTTTTAGAACTTATGAATTTTTTTATGTTTATGAAAAAATATACAACACCAAAATTTCATATCGCATGTCCAAACAAAACTTCAATTTCATATCATGCTACCATATCATTATTTCATATTATGATACCATATCGCATGGCCAAATGGGCCCTTAGTAGTCGTTTGACCATGCGATACCATATCACGGTGTGGTGTCGTGAGATGGAATCAGCATTTGAACATGTGATTTCACACTGATTCCATCTCATGATTCCAAAGTAGATGATATAATGTTACAAGAACGATTCACTTATATTATCTGGTAACAATTTCAATATATATATATCTTGTCTTCTTTATTTTGTGTATATTTTGAAGTCTTGTCATGCAGTATTTCTAAAGAAACATGATGTGTTTGGTTTCGTAATCTCTTTTTATTATAGAGTTATAAATATTTTCCAACGCGATTGAGTGTTAACTAGATACTCAAAATTGTGCTTTTCTGTTATTAAATAATCCAATCATGTTAAGAAAATTGCTGCAAACACCCAATATCTTACTCATAACATGAGTTTATATATATATATATATATATATACTCCCTATCAAGAAGGAACATGAGTTTATATATATATATATATATGTGTGTGTGTGTGTATTATACAAGAATATGATGAATTTATTGGGGAGGATTTTAAAAAATGGCTAAGATTAAAAACAAACGAGATTGAAAAAGGGAGGAGAGAGATAAACGAAAGAAGAACAAAGAGAGGAGAGAATAAATTGTAATTATATATTCGGTGAATAATTATATATATGTAACAAGTATGTATATATATATATATATTCATAATTGTACTTGTATATCTGTTGGATAACTATAAATGTGTAATTAGTAGGAAAAGCTAACTTATTAAGCATTCATATAATATCACTAATTAACATTCCTTCTATATATCCAGGAAGATACACCTAAATACATATATTTAAGTTGTTAGATATCTTAAAATAAAGACACGATGGGGAAGAAGACAAACAAGATAGTTTAGAAACACACTATATACATGTATACCATGTATTTGGTGTGTTCCACATGTTTGGAATACCATATATATACAATGAGATGGTCATAGATACATTCTAATATTGATGTAGTGTATCTAGAACAAATTATACCTAATTTTAAATTCATGTATCTAAGCGCATCAAAATTGGATAAATTTCGTAATATTTCAAAACTAAAATATATCTACGTAATTAATTTCTAAATTAGTGGATTTTTTTGTAAATTTCTCTAAATATGTATATTCAAATACAATTGTACTTGGATAAACAAAAGGGCCCAAGAAATTTCAACAAACAAAGCACAGCCCGGCCCATACCCAGATATATAACCTCCCTACGCCCACCATATCTAGGGTTTTTAAGCTTTCGTTCACTTCAGTCCTTCAATTATCAGCCGCTTTGGTTAGGTTTTCATAACACCCACAAATTTGTTTCTCTTCAAATTTACCCATAAATTCATCTTTACATGGATTTTAATCTGTAGGGTTTTCGTTGATTTGTTGAAAAAAAATCGGTTCTTTGCATCACCCTCTCTCTATATCTGTTTAGAAACTCCGAGAAGAGTGAAAAAGAATGGCTACTTTGAACCCATTCGACCTTTTGGATGATGATGCTGAGGACCCAAGTTTGCTAGTTGCTGCTCAGCAGCTAAAGGCTCCTGTTGCATCTGCACCAGCCAAGAAGGGTCCAGTTCAGCATGCTAAGCCTGCTGCTAAGTTGCCCTCCAAGCCGGTTCCTCCTTCACAGGCTGGTAAATATTCAATCTTTGTGATTTGGGTTGGTGTATATTCATTCATATTTCTTAATGTGCTGGGTAGATGATTTAGGTTTTATTTTATGCCTTTGATGAGAATACATTCTATTTACATGGTGATACTTATATTCATATTCACTTTCAATGTCTATTCTCTTGCTGAATAATGTTTTTCTCGTTGTGTTGATGGTAGGTTTAGTAATGATAATGTCCTCTGTGATTGTGAGATTAAATTGTGGCTATGGGGATTTGTTTGGCTGGAAATTGTGACACGATAGTTTTCTGTTTAATCCTCTGTCTGATGTGTCATATCTTGTGTTGTTCAGTAGGACCTTATTTCTATAATAGGGAAGTTAACTCAATTTGTGGCTTAGGTCACAGGTTGAAGTCCCCACACCACACAAACTAAGCAAGCCCCGTATTTTATTGGAGAACTGTACTGTTGCTAGCCAATTATCCACTGAGTTTAGAAGGTTGTGATTGGTCCAAAGGCCGAGTTTAGAAGGTTGTGATTGGTCCAAAGGCCAAGTTAAGAAGGATGTGATTGGTCCAAAGGCCGATTTTAGAAGACTGTGATTGGTCCGATGGGTGGTGTCACATATGGATTTCTCGGTCATCTAAAAAAAACTCTTTGGATTTTGCTGATATTTAGTTTTAACCTGTTGTGAATCAACTTCTAGATGACATATCGAGTTTTTCTTTAACCTATTCCCGTGTTGTACTAGTGTTTTCATAAATAGTACTCCCTCAAGCTAAGTTGTGCTGAGTCTTTACTTTCGTAGCTGTGCCTGTGTATTAGCCCTTTAGTTCATATTAAGTGAATTACTTGGACATCTTTTATTGTTCAAAATATGTGATTGCTTAAAGTTCAAGAAAATTATTGGTACTTTTTTTTCCATGTTTGCCCTTTATTTAATGAATGTTCTTTACTAGTATACATGGGAGAATAGTTTGGGAATAATCATAATGTTAATAATGGAAATTAGCCTTTAATTTTTGTCCTTAATATTTTTCTTACGCAATGTGCCATTGCCCCAACTGTTGACTTATATGGACACTGTGATTACTTTTTCCCATCACTTATTTGTGTCACCCTTCTTGTACAGTGAGGGAAGCCAGGAGTGATGGCCAGAGAGGAGGAGGCCGCGGGGGTCCACGTGGAGGGGGCCGTGGTCGTGGACGTGGACGTGGGTTTAACCAAGACTTTGCTGCTGATGAGAATGCTTTTGGCAGCAATAATGGGTTCTCTGGGAGGTACAGTGCTCCAGAAAATGGAGAATCAGGAAAGGTCTCTGAAAGGAGAGGTGGATACGGTGGATCTCGTGGGGGCTTCTACGGAGGTCGTCGTGGTGGTTTCAATAATGGTGATGCTGGTGATGGAGAAATTGAACGCCCAAGGAGAGTGTTTGATCGACGAAGTGGCACTGGCCGTGGGTAAGTGATTTTGCTATTTATTGAATTCATACAAGTGCTTTTCACTAATCCCTTTGTTAGGTTTTTCAGTAACTCTAAGGTGTGCTTATTGTGGTAGGCTTTTTTTCTTGTGCACATGTGTGTATCTTATTGTTCTGTTCTATTCTATAGGAATGAGTATATTAAACGGGAGGGCTCTGGTCGTGGGAATTGGGGAACTACTGCAGATGATATTGCACCGTGAGATTATCATCTCTATTTTTAGTTTCCTTATTTTCATTGGCTTTACCTATTAAATTTTTTGTGGTAGCGTAATGTTGATTTTTTTAATCCAAATTCAGGGAGACTGAAGTACCTGTTGTTGATGGTGAGAAGATTGTTGAGGCTGAGAAACAAACTGGGCAGGAAGATGCTGGAGATAACAACAAGGATTCTACTGCTGCTGAGCCAGAAGAGAAGGAACCTGAGGAGAAGGTAACTGAAATTTTCTGGTGAAGACCATTATTTCCTCTGTCTGCTTACATGCCCTTATTCTATTGTTGCCAATTGATATCTTTGTTGGCACTATCATTTTCTTAAGTGGGGTGCTATTGGGGGGAAGGGAGAGAAATGGGGGTGCAAATTCAATGTTGAATTCTTGGACCGTCTCCTTGTCGATTAAATCAGTCTGGACAAGGAATAATATCAGCTCAGTTATCCATATTCCAGTGCAATCTAACTTGTCGAAACCAGTAATGTATTTTATTTATTGTTGGTAAGTTCTTCAATGTTTTTCCCAGTATTTCCTATGGTAGTTTCATACCCATTCCAAAAAAAAAAAAACCACTTGCTGCTAATGTTTTTTTCATTTACTACTCGCTGTTTCTTTTTAAATTAGCATTATGCTGTTATAAATGTTTCCTGTCACAGATATTTCTATGAACTTAAACTAATTTTTTCTGGTAGACTAGGTGCTTCTTTACTTTGATTTGTATGTGGATTAACTTTCTCGTAGAGGTTTGACTTACAATGTTGTAGCTAGTGTTATTTGCATGATTCCAGTTGTTATTTTTCATATGTATCTATGGTCACTGTTCCGAACTTTTAATTTTTCATCTCCGCTTATGTTGTAGGAGATGACCCTCGAGGAGTATGAGAAGGTAATGGAGGAGAAGAGGAAGTCTTTGGTGGCTCTAAAGCAGGAGGAAAGAAAGGTTAATTTGGACAAAGAACTTCAATCCATGCTACTTCTCTCAAACAAGAAGAATGATGATGAGATCTTCATCAAATTGGTGAGTTATTTTAGTGCTTGCTGCTTTTGATTGCTCTATTTGGAACTTGATTGTGTCGTAGGCTGCTATATTGATCATGCTTGTATGTCTGGGCAGGGTGCTGAGAAAGATAAGAAAAAGGAGGCAGTGGAAAAAGCCAAAAAGGTACATGGGCTTCTTCTTTTTAACTTGCTATGTGGTATTGTTGCATCATTTTTAATCTGTTCCTTGGGATTCCATTCCGTTCCATAAACTCTATCTATCAAAAAATAATGTACCTAGCAGGGTGTTTGCTTAAGGGGAGAGCAATACATCCTGCAGCGCCCCACAAGTGCAAGCCCCTCCCAACTGAAAAAAAGAAGTGTTTTTTGTACCTCCAGAATCACGTAAAATAAGTCAATGGTATTTTTAGTCAGAAAGATCAATCTCCACTCATTCTTCACCAGCTGCAAAGAAACCATTCTCATCCCTTTATTGTATTTTTGATGAAAAATGGAATGAGGGATTACAAATTTGTAGGTGTCATTATTCGAATTTTCCCCAACATCCGTGTGCATTCATGTGATATCAGTATATTATAGTTTACACTTACATAGGGGACTCAATCTAGTACATAATACTCTAAAGTGAAGACATTGATCCACAAAAGGTTTCGTGTTCAATATATTTAATTACTGTTTTAGTTGTGAGGCTTGATACATTCAGTTTCTTGCAGGCCCAAAGCATAAATGAGTTTCTAAAGCCTGCTGAGGGTGAAAGTTACTACCGCCCTGGTGGCCGTGGTAGGGGCCGCGGCCGCGGAAGAGGTAATGGTGGTGGATATGGTGGAATCAGCAGTGTTTCAGCCCCATCCATTGAAGATGTTGGTCAATTCCCCTCCTTGGCTGTCAAGTAAGGGAGGCAGTCCTGCATGGATTAGGTAAAAAAGGAAGCAAGTTTGATCTGTCTTCCTTTTTCCGTCATTTATGATATTTGGGCTTTGATGATAACATAACGTGTCCTGGAACCCTTTTGGATTTCCTGTATTAGATTTTTTTGGGTAACATCATAATTTTCGTTTAGCGTGTAAATTTAGACGGTTCCTGAAAACCCTGGTTTGCTGATCCTTAGTACATTTACAAAAAACCCTTTTCCTTCATATTTAGGTGCAAGACTTAAGTCTTATAATTTCCTTACTTATCAAATCAGTTTTGGTTGAAATTTATTAGCAACAATTATGTTTATATTCTTAAATAACGACGTCTAACTCTTTGCCCTGGGGAAACAATCTCTCTACCTTCAGAAGGAAGGGGTAAGGTCTTTGTATGCGCTGCCCTTCTCTTACCTCAATTATGAGATTTACTGTTTATGTTGTTTTACGTCTTAACTCATTGTACGATAGTTGTTAAGAATCTCATAATAGATCCTTGCTTATCTTGAAATTGATACGAGTTTAGTTATTTTCCGTTAGGTCGACTCTTCATCGACAAAACTATTGTCTTGGATTGTGTAAACCTCTATTGATGTTTTTCTGAAAATTTTAGACTTCCCTTTACCTGATTTTTCTTTATCCTGTGTAGGATTATGTTGATCAGCCTGGGCTAAAAGTTGGATGCCAGTTTTGTAACATTTTTGGTTTTTCTTTCTGATTTCAGTCATTGTTGAACATGGTGTAATATCATCATTTTATGAGAACTTGAAGAGTAGATGATATATAATGTTACAAGAATGATTCACTTAATATTATCTGGTAACAATTTCAATATTATATATATCTTGTCTTCTTTATTTTGTGTATATTTTGCAAGTCTTGTCATGCAGTATTTCTAAAGAAAGGTGTGTGTTTGGTTTTGTAATTTCTTTTATTATAGAGTTATAAACTTTTTCCTACGTGATCGAGTATTACGCTATCGAGTATTAACTATGATACTAAAAATTGTGCTTTTCTGTTATTAAATAATCCAATCATGTCAAAAGAATTGCGGCAAACATCTAGTATCTTACTCCCTATCAAGGAGGAACATGAGTTTATATATATATATATTTATTATACAAGAACATGATGAATTTATTGGGGAGGATTTTGAAAAAATAGCCAAGTTTAAAAACAAGCGAGATTGAAAAAGGGAGGAGAGAGATAAGTGAGAGAAGAACAAATAGAGGAGAGAACGAATTGTAATTATATATATATATATATATTTATAATTTACTTGTATATCGGTTGGATAACTATAAATATGTAATTAGTAGGAAAAGCTAACTTATTAAACATTCATATAATATCACTAATTAACATTCCTTCTATATATCCAGGAAGATACACCTAAATACATATATTTAAGTTGTTAGATATCCTAAAATAAAGAAAGACAACACGATGGGGAAGAAGATAAACAAGATAGTTTATAAACACACTAAATACATGTATATGTATGTATTTGGTGTGTTCCACATGTTTGGAATACCAGATATATGGTCATAGATACATTCTAATTCATTTTTGATACAGTGTATCTAGAACAAATTATATCTAATTTTAAATTCATATATCTAAGCGCATCAAAATTTGATAAATTTCGTAATATTTCAAAAACTAAAATATATCTATGTAATTAATTTCTAAATTAGTGGAATTTTTGTAAATTTCTCTAAATATGTTTTCAAATACAATTGTACTTGGATAAACAAACGGCCCAACAACAAACAAACCACAGCCCGGCCCATACCCAAATATATAACATCCCTTCGCCCACCATATCTAGGGTTTTTAAAGCTTTCGTTCACTTCAGTCCTTCAATTATCAGCCGCTTTGGTTAGGTTTTCATAACACCCACGAAATTTGTTTATCTTCAAATTTACCCATAAATTCATCTTTACATGGATTTTAATCTGTAGGGTTTTCTTTGATTTCTTGAAAAAAATCGGTTCTTTGCATCACCCTCTCTATATATCTGTTTAGGAACTCCGAGAAGAGTGAAAAAGAATGGCTACTTTGAACCCATTCGACCTTTTGGATGATGATGCTGAGGACCCAAGTTTGCTAGTTGCTGCTCAGCAGCTAAAGGCTCCTGTTGCATCTGCACCAGCCAAGAAGGGTCCAGTTCAGCCTGCTAAGCCTGCTGCTAAGTTGCCCTCCAAGCCGGTTCCTCCTTCACAGGCTGGTAAATATTCAATCTTTGTGATTTGGGTTGGTGTATATTCATTCATATTTCTTAATGTGTTGGGTAGATGATTTAGGTTTTATTTTATGCCTTTGATGAGAATACATTCTATTTGCATGGTGATACTTGTATTCATATTCACTTTCAATGTCTATTCTCTTGCTGAATAATGTTTTTCTAGTTGTGTTGATGGTAGGTTTAGTAATGATAATGTCCTCTGTGATTGTGAGATTAAATTGTGGCTATGGGGATTTGTTTGGCTGGAAATTGTGATACGATAGTTTTCTGTTTAACGATTGTATCCTCTGTCTGATGTGTCATATCTTGTGTTGTTCAGTAGGACCTTATTTCTATAATAGGGAAGTTAACTCAATTTGTGGCTTAGGTCACAGGTTGAAGTCCCCACACCACACAAACTAAGCCCCGTATTTTAGTGGAGAACGGTACTGTAGCTAGCCAATTATCCACCGAGTTTAGAAGGTTGTGATTGGTCCAAAGGCCGAGTTTAGAAGGTTGTGATTGGTTCAAAGGCCGAGTTAAGAAGGATGTGATTGGTCCAAAGGCCGATTTTAGAAGACTGTGATTGGTCCGATGGGTGGTGTCACATATGGATTTCTCGGTCATCTAAAAAAAACTCTTTGGATTTTGCTGATATTTAGTTTTAACCTGTTGTGAATCAACTTCTAGATGACATATCGAGTTTGTCTTTAACCTATTCCCGTGTTGTACTACTTGTGTTTTCATAAATAGTACTCCCTCAAGCTAAGTTGTGCTGAGTCTTTACTTTCGTAGCTGTGCCTGTGTATTAGCCCTTTAGTTCATATTAAGTGAATTATTACTTGGACATCTTTTATTGTTCAAAATATGTGATTGCTTAAAGTTCAAGAAAATTATTGGTACTTTTTTTTCCCCATGTTTGCCCTTTATTTAATGAATGTTCTTTACTAGTATACATGGGAGAATAGTTTGGGAATAATCATAATGTTAATAATGGAAATTAGCCTTTAATTTTTGTCCTTAATATTTTTCTTACGCAATGTGCCATTGCCCCAACTGTTGACTTATATGGACACTGTGATTACTTTTTCCCATCACTTATTTGTGTCACCCTTCTTGTACAGTGAGGGAAGCCAGGAGTGATGGCCAGAGAGGAGGAGGCCGCGGGGGTCCACGTGGAGGGGGCCGTGGTCGTGGACGTGGACGTGGGTTTAACCAAGACTTTGCTGCTGATGAGAATGCTTTTGGCAGCAATAATGGGTTCTCTGGGAGGTACAGTGCTCCAGAAAATGGAGAATCAGGAAAGGTCTCTGAAAGGAGAGGTGGATACGGTGGATCTCGTGGGGGCTTCTACGGAGGTCGTCGTGGTGGTTTCAATAATGGTGATGCTGGTGATGGAGAAATTGAACGCCCAAGGAGAGTGTTTGATCGACGAAGTGGCACTGGCCGTGGGTAAGTGATTTTGCTATTTATTGAATTCATACAAGTGCTTTTCACTAATCCCTTTGTTAGGTTTTTCAGTAACTCTAAGGTGTGCTTATTGTGGTAGGCTTTTTTTCTTGTGCACATGTGTGTATCTTATTGTTCTGTTCTATTCTATAGGAATGAGTATATTAAACGGGAGGGCTCTGGTCGTGGGAATTGGGGAACTACTGCAGATGATATTGCACCGTGAGATTATCATCTCTATTTTTTGTTTCCTTATTTTCATTGGCTTTACCTATTAAATTTTTTGTAGTAGCGTAATGTTGATTTTTTTAATCCAAATTCAGGGAGACTGAAGTACCTGTTGTTGATGGTGAGAAGATTGTTGAGGCTGAGAAACAAACTGGGCAGGAAGATGCTGGAGATAACAACAAGGATTCTACTGCTGCTGAGCCAGAAGAGAAGGAACCTGAGGAGAAGGTAACTGACATTTTCTGGTGAAGACCATTATTTCCGCTGTCTGCTTACATGCCCTTATTCTATTGTTGCCAATTGATATCTTTGTTGGCACTATCATTTTCTTAAGTGGGGTGCTATTGGGGGGAAGGGAGAGAAATGGGGTGCAAATTCAATATTGAATTCTTGGACCGTCTCCCTGTCGATTAAATCAGTCTGGACAAGGAATAATATCAGCTAAGTTATCCATATTCCAGTGCAATCTAACTTGTCGAAACCAGTAATGTATTTTATTTATTGTTGGTAAGTTCTTCAATGTTTTTCCCAGTATTTCCTATGGTAGTTTCATACCCATTCCAAAAAAAAAAACCACTTGCTGCTAATGTTTTTTTCATTTACTACTCACTGTTTCTTTTTAAATTAGCATTATGCTGTTATAAATGTTTCCTGTCACAGATATTTCTATGAACTTAAACTAATTTTTTCTGGTAGACTAGGTGCTTCTTTACTTTGATTAGTATGTGGATTAACTTTCTCGTAGAGGTTTGACATACAATGTTGTAGCTAGTGTTATTTGCATGATTCCAGTTGTTATTTTTCATATGTATCTATGGTCACTGTTCAGAACTTTTAATTATTCATCTCTGCTTATGTTGTAGGAGATGACCCTCGAGGAGTATGAGAAGGTAATGGAGGAGAAGAGGAAGGCTTTGGTGGCTCTAAAGCAGGAGGAAAGAAAGGTTAATTTGGACAAAGAACTTCAATCCATGCAACTTCTCTCAAACAAGAAGAATGATGATGAGATCTTCATCAAATTGGTGAGTTATTTTAGTGCTTGCTGCTTTTGATTGCTCTATTTGGAACTTGATTGTGTCGTAGGCTGCTATATTCATCATGCTTGTATTTTTGGGCAGGGTGCTGAAAAAGATAAGAAAAAGGAGGCAGTGGAAAAAGCCAAAAAGGTACTTGGGCTTCTTCTTTTTATCTTGCTATGTGGTATTGTTGCATCATTTTTAATCTGTTCCTTGGGATTCCATTCCGTTCCATAAACTCTATCTATCAAAAAATTATGTACCTAGCAGGGTGTTTGCTTAAGGGGAGAGCAATACATCCTGCAGCGCCCCACAAGTGCAAGCCCCTCCCAACTGGAAAAAAAGTGTTTTTTGTACCTCCAGAATCACGTAAAATAAGTCAATGGTATTTTTAGACAGAAAGATCAATCTCCACTCATTCTTCAGCAGCTGCAAAGAAACCATTCTCATCCCTTTATTGTATTTTTGATGAAAAATGGAATGAGGGATTACAAATTTGTAGGTGTCATTATTCGAATTTTCCCCAACATCCGTGTGCATTCATGTGATATCAGTATATTATAGTTTATGGTTTCACCACAGAATATCATTTAACTTTTAAGATCATTGCATTCTGTTTCATTTATTAGGGTACCCAATCTTGGTACATTATCTGCTGACGACAAGACATTGATACACAAATGGTTTGAGTCAATAGATTGTGCAACTGTTTCAATTGTGTGTTGCTTGATACATTCAATTTCTTACAGACTCAAACCATAAACGAGTTTCTGAAGCCTGCTGAGGGAGAAAATTACTACCGTTCTGGTGGGCGTGGTAGGGGCCGTGGCCGTGGTAGAGGTTATGGCGGTGGATATGTTGGAAACAACAGCGTTTCAGCCCCATCCATCGAAGATGTTGGCCAATTCCCCTCCTTGGCTGCCAAGTAAGGGATCAAATCCTGTATGGATTAGTCAAAAAGAGGAGCAACTCTTGTCATCCGAGCCGTCTTCCTTTTTCCCATCATTTATGTTACTTGGCTTTTGGTGATAACAGCGTATTTGCCGGAACCTTTGGGCACTCCTTTGTTAGGTTTTGCTTTGAGAACTTCTATAATTGTTCTTTAGAGTGTAAAATTTAGATGTTTACTTATCAAATCAGTTTTGGTTGGAGTTTATTTGAAAACAATCATGTTTCTTTTTCAATTGTGAGTCTTGACTAATTGTCGACTGGAAACAGTCTCCCTACCTTTACAAGGTATTGGTAAGATTTACAACCTTTACAAACCCTACTTGTGTGGTTCATGGGTATGTTTTTGTTCTATATGGAGTATTTATATTACTTCATTAAGTTGGATGAAACCGTTTTGTGAAAGGCGATTGCGTCATCGCCAATTGCAAGATGCGATGTGACCT
Organism: Solanum pennellii; assembly: GCF_001406875.1. Lineage (NCBI taxonomy): Eukaryota > Viridiplantae > Streptophyta > Magnoliopsida > Solanales > Solanaceae > Solanum > Solanum pennellii. Next base: position 2,013,550 of record NC_028644.1, on the reverse strand, counting down.
TTTAGCTTTGTGACAAAGCGATCTTCAAAAGGTGATGCCATGATGGCGAGAAAGACTATAAATGTGTCGCCTTTTGTAAAAAATTGACTGTTTTAAAAGTTACAAGGAAATTATAGGATTCTCAGCGAGACTCCTCCGGCAACTAGCTAGGCTTTTCCGGTGACTTGAAAATCTAATCAACATGTATTTCTTCTTTTGTTCTTCAGAGTTGAGTACTTCTATCTTTGTTTTCACTTTTTTTTTCTTATTCAAGTTCTAGACTTTTAGTATGTACTATCTACTTTTAGTTTTTGAATTAAAAAAATTGTGTATTAAATGGTGTCATACTTTATAAAGACGAGCGACTCGCCATAAGGCGAGGTATATCCTCGTCGCCTTTCGTCGTTCAAAACACGCGAGAATGGCTCATACACTAGTATCATATTTTCTGGTAACAAATATAAGGAAAAATATTTGGTCCTTTCCTTTTTAATACTCTTTATCTTTGCTACTAATGGTATGATTGATATTAAAGAGGAATCAACAACACAATGATTCTATCTTATTCCGTGTATCCCATAACCTTCTATTCAAGATGTTCTCTGTAAGTTACGTTATGTATAATTGTTTTTCTCTTATACTTTTTCAGCGGACCTTTATCTCTGTTGATGATATCCATAGTCAACCTCCGAACTGGAATATCTATACATCTCCTTTACATATGTCCAAATCTTTTTTCCTTCATAAGATAACAATAAAAGTTATATATATATCCTCTTCAGATCTCACTTACGAGATTACATTGATTATATTATTATTATAAAATATTAAATCGCATGAATAATGATAAAGAATTAACACTAAACCACCTAAGATTAATTTTACTTGACATGCCAAGTTGAGAACATCAATTTCATAAACTAAGTTGTCCCTCTCAAGTTGAATGAGAACCACACATTTGGTTGACAAATTGTCTTATACACAGTTGGGGTGACTATATAGTAGTACTAATAATGTTTTTCATGGTTTGGTCCAGGCAATAGCAATAAAATAAAAATTTTATTTAACCAAACTTTATTTTTTTAGAAAACCAAATATTATCATCTCCAAGTTCATAAATATTTGTAGTTTTGACAAAATTGATTAAATAAAGAGAGTATTCAAGATTTGGAATTTATAAACTTTGATGATTCGTCATAAATTTCACAATTAATTTTGATTTTACTGGATTTGCAATTCACTATATGTATATATTTAGTGGTTTCTCTACATATACGAAGATTGAACCAAGTCTGAACTCGTACTATATATTGTGCATCCACCTTTTATCTTAAATTTTTTGTTTTTTAGAAAAGTGTCAACGCGTGTTAATAAGTAAGATGTTTAAGAGAGAGATATAGTACTTCTTTCGTTTACTTTTACTTGTCTACTATATTAAAATATATTTGATAAAAAAACTATTAATCTTCAATTTGATTGAAAAAATATTTATTTGATAAAAACTATTATTCTTCAGAAAATCTAAAGTTTATAAGTTCTTGTTATTTCTCGTTTTGTAACTTCTATAATAAAGTTTGCAATTTATTTATTATATATATATAAACACATTTTTTTGAGTTTAAGCGAAAGATATAACGTTTTAGAACTCATCCAATTTCAAATTATATTATTTATTTATTTGCAAAACATTAATTTTTAAAAAGTACTTCAATTTCAATTTTTCAATTTTTCACCCATCCNCCCAGCACTCCCACCCAAAAAAAAAAAATTTTATTTTTAAAAAATAGTTTCAACTTTAATTTTTTATTTTTCATGCCGACATCCCCCCTACCATCACCCCCCACCCAAAAAAAAATTTTTTTTAAAAAATAATTTTAATTTCAAAATTATTTTCTATTCTAGTAAAAATAAAAATATTTCGTAAAAACATTATTCATTCATAAATTAAACACTAAAAATTATTTCCAAAAAATATTTTCTACTCACAAACCAAACATGAAAAAATAAGTAAAAAATCTACTTGTTTTCCAGAAAAAAAATATTTTCCTTGTGTTAAAGTAGCATCGAGTTTCGCTTGGAAACCAACAAATTTCTAGTTTCCAAATAAGTGTTACTCTTTCTTTAGAGTCTGATAGATCAATTAAGTTGCGTAAATTAAAAACACCCTTATTAAGTATTATTTTTAAAATCTAAAAAATCTCTCTCACTATCACATTATTGATGATGAAAAACACTTTTCTGATTTTGAATTTAAAATATCTGCAAGAAATTCTCCACTCTAATTTAATTCTTTTTAATATAGTGAAAATTTTGACCCCAAAATATGATGTGTCTGTTTAGCACATGTTAATTGAGAGAGATATAAATATTGTTTGGCAAAAGTAGTGAAATATTTATTGCTATTAAATATGTGTACACTTTTGAAAGGACACATAATATTATGGGTTGAGCTAGAAGATAATTTATAGACTCAGCTATTTTCAAATCTAAATTATATATTTGTATCGTAAAATTCTTTAAATATATGTAATTTAAAATTTAGTTATTAATATTGGAATTTTTTTTTTTAAAATTTAAAATTTAAAAAATGTGTTTTTGGATGATATAAAGTAGAAGTGTCTTTTTTAAGGACGCACGAAATATTTAAAAGGCAGGATGAAGGAATGACAAAACTAACTCATAAAAATATGATCTTGCTAAAATGTCTAACACATTTTTATATTAAAAATAATTTAACTTTAGTCATGCCTCTTTTAGAAACGACATCTCTACTTCCATGAAATAGTAATAAGATCAACACGTATTCAATCAGACCCCACTTATGGAATTTCATTGAATATATTGTATTTGTAATGATTTAACTTTAAAATGTCAAATTTATTCTTAATAAGATGACTTATAATCATACAAATATTTATGATTTATTTTAGATTATAATTTTTTTTTATATCAATCAAATGATCTTATAAATTGATGCAAGAGGAAGTATTTATTAACTTAACACATTTCGATTCATTCAAATTAAGCCTTACTCGTTCATTTTGACTCGTTCAAAATCATTCAAATTATTGGTTTTATGACTTTTTTTTTTTTATATATATGAGAAATTCAAAATCTACATGTTCCAATTTATTTGATGAACAATTAATGTTGTCACCTACATCTTCATGAACATTAAATATTTTACAGCTAAGTTCAACATTCACCTGTTTCCAACTAACAACTAAATTAATTATACATTTAAATATTCTCTGTCTTTAATATAGTTAATTTTTAAAAATAAGCTCCATTTGCTTGTACTATTCATATTTTTAAAAATAATCATGCATAATGCTATATAAAGATCCATAAATAGATGTACTATACAATACTATTTTCGTCTCATATTATAAGTCATTTATTTTTAAAAAAAATAATTGAATCACAATATATGTTATTTTATAAAATACCAAATTTTGCTTATTATACTCTTATTGATTAATTAATTAATCTTGAAAATATATTTACTTTGACTAACCTTGAAAATCTACAACAAATTAATTTCAGTGTGAGAGTAATTCATTTATTAATTAACTACTTTCTTTATTCACTACTTATTCTATGAAATACGATTTTGAACAAACATATCAATAAACAAATTAAAAATAATCTTGAAAGTTGAAGCTTCGACAAATTTTATCAAGCAAGATGACATCAAATGATTTGTCGAACTAGACTAAAATTCATTTATCGTCTAATTTCATTATCAATAACATCAAATTCAGTAGGAAAATTTAGATCAATTTGAAGTAATGGAATTTGAATATTTTGTGAGGTTGTCATGTTTGCTTTAATAATTTATATATAAAAATAAATATTTTACACAAAATATATAGAAAAATTGAGGTGGGAAAAATTTGAATTTTTTAATTTTTTTTTGGATTAATTGGTGAAAAAATTTGACTTAAAAAAGTAAATTTAAATAGTCATCCAAATGTATTTATATTTTTGAAATCTATTCTTTCATCATTTATTACAGAGTTGTCATAAACAAATATTAAATAAGGGCATAGGGTAAAATTACCTTATTTCTTAATGCAAGTGTAAATGGAAAAGGTGATTTATAATATGGGACGGAGGGACTACTGTTTATGTCACTTTTAATATTTTTTCATCGTATTGATATAAAAAAATTGAAATTTATAATATTTTTCGTATAGTTTTCGAATATCTAAACTTTTTATTCAAAATATTAAATTAATGCAATTGAATTTAACTTTGAAAAATTAATTAAATAAACTTTCAAAAAATACAATAAAACAAATAAAAATAAACGAAATAAGTACTAAATTAGGGAAAATGCACAAGTACCCCCTCAACGTATGCCCGAAATCTCAGAGACACACTTATTCTATAATAAGATACTATTACCCCCCTGAACTTATTTTATAAGTAATTTTCTACCCCTTTTCGACCTACGTGGCACTAACTTAAAAAAAAATATCAACTAGCGTTGGGCCCATAAGATAGTGCCATGTAGGCCAAAAAGGGATAGAAAATTATTAATAAAATAAGTTCAGAGGGGTAATAGGATCTTAATATGATATAAGTGTGTCTCTAAGATTTCGAACATATATTGTGGGGATAATGCATTATCCCTACTAAATTATATCAAAGAAACATTGTATTAAATGTTACAAGTGCTCAATTATGAAGAGACAACTACAATAACTAATGTTGTACAATTATTGCGAGGCGTTCGCAAATCAATAATTGTATATTTATTTATTTTTTAAAAAAACATTAGTTTTAATTAACTATGCATAATAAGTTATTTGAAATAAGATAATTTTATTTTTTATTATCTTTTTGGTTTAATAATATTTCCATCATAATGTTTCTACCTAACATATCCCCCAACTAACTAAATAACTAAAAATATCTTTCTAACAATTATTTTAAAAAAAGTATAATTTTTTTAGCTTTCGAAATAAAGAAATAAAAGCTTAGGGTGCATTTGAACATGCAATTACATATATGTTTTGAAAAAATGATTTCAAACAATATTTGAAAATGCGTTTTGAAATCATGATTTCATATTTCAAAACTTTTGAAAAAAGCTAATTTAGATTATAATTGTGATTTCAATTTCTTAAAATAATATTTAATTTGACTTACAAGTTTATATTATTGTATAAAAATACTTAATTTTTGCAATAAAAAAGTCATATTTGGTGAGAAAAAATTGTCTGTATCATTTAAAACTATATTAAGGAATAACTATTGTTACCTAGAGATCTACATAAAATTATGTTTTTTTAAAAATTTGTAAAAATAAATATTTAATTATAAAAAGGCACATGGAGAATTGTAATTTAACAATAGGGTGTTTTAGAATAGTCTGATATCTTGTTTATGAAGCACGATTTGCTCATTTATTAGGAGTGTATAAGAATTAAAGAAATTTTGATAATTTTTACAACTTTAAACTTTTATTTTTGTGAAAAAATACAACCTAAAAATAATTTAAATTACATCCTAACACAATCTCAACTTTAAATCATAATTTCATTTATCACATGTTAAAAAAAAACTTGACCTAATTAACAAGCTACTAATATTATAACTACAATTATCTTTTAAGTAATTTAATTATATAAATAAATAATTTTACACTATTGCAACTTAGAATCCATTAAGTTGTTAAATAAATTATAACAAAACAAACAAAAAAAATGTATTCGATTTTTAATTTATTTTCACATCTTCATGGTGAGTTTTATATTCAAAGTGGTGTGTCAAAATTATTATCTTTTTTTTTTCTCCATAAAATTATTTTGTTTTACTTTTCCAGCACAACTTCTTAAATGATGTTAATTGTTAGGTACGAGAAAATAATTAATATATTTGTTCAAAATCTTTTGGATGATTCAATTTATGACCAAAAAAAAAAAAAAAGACAGGTTACCTACATTATTATCATTCACTTTAATTTTATTTTATTTCTTTGTGTCTTTCCCCATTCTTAAGAAAAAAATGGAAATTGTCCATTTATTAATTAATGATATTAGGTTAAGATAATTTATCAAATTTCACACGTGTGAAAACTTAAAACCATCATCTTTAAAAGTATTTTATTAATAATGATGTGTATTTTATATAAATTACTTATAAAAAATTTCATAACTTTATTTTTTTTAAAAAAAATAAAATTCATAAAATTCAAATTTCAATTTCCGCTTCTGCTTCCGCAAAATTAACGACAACATAAATTAATTATGCAAAGCTCAGACTCTTACTTAAATAAAATTATTTACGCATATTAAATATTTTAAAATATATTTTAAATGCCAAATTTACATCAAAATCGACCCATAACTATAATGGTGAGTGGTTGTACCAACTGTATTAACTATTTTTGGGTTACACAAAATATTAATATTAGATTAAAAAAAAACTATTTTTCTAAAAAAGTATCATACCTCATGTATATATTGAGCGTAGCACGAAAATTCACCACAAATAGAATGGAGATAATTTTTTTTAAATTAATGATAAGCTTTTTCCTAGCTAGTATATCATCTTGTCTTATCACCATAAATATAGACGAAGGCAGGATAATGTGAAATTAGGTTTTACGCCTAACTCATTAATCATCGATGTGGACTTTTGTTATTCTTTAACATCCCACTTTACGCCTAGATTAACCACCGATGTGGGACTTTTGTCATTCTTCAACACCCCATCTCACGCCCAATGCTTAGCATCTGGTGCATGGGCACTTTTGAAAATCGGGTGAGTGAATCTTGCTATGATACCATGTGAAATTAGGTCAATTTTGAACATCGGGTGAGATGGACCCTGCTATGATACCATGTGAAATTAGGTGTTACGCCTAACTCACACCTCAAAAGCTAGCTCAAAGGAAGAAGGATTGTCCAAGCCTTGTAAGGAATCCACCCATCTCATAAACCACCGATGTGAGACTTTTGTCATTCTTTAACAGATAATCATTCATAATTAGGGCTTCGAATTTGAGTATAAAATTTTATTATATCTAGAGTAAATTTGTAATCAAATAGATTTCAATATGAATATCAGATGATATCATATATATGGAAAATCAAAAAAAGAAAAGAAAAGAGAAAGGCAAGATAATCATTTATTTAGTGTATCTCAATTTATGTGACACAATTTTTTTAACCCATTAAAAAAAATATCACTTTTTTTTGTAATCAAAAGAAATTTAATTTTAAAATTTAGCTATTATCCTTAATGAAATTAATTATCAAGCCAAAAAGAATTTTGCCATATTTTATAACCACACAAAAATTTAAAATTTGTTTAATAAATAAATTTTAAAATTCATAAAGCCATAATTGTGTTTTTTTTTGGGTGGGGTGGGGTGGGGTGGGTGGTGTTGGTCCAATTTTCCTATATAAAGCCTAGTAATGTTACACAACAATATTCAAGTATTTTGAAAATGGCAACTAATTGCAATGGAAATGGAGCTCCATTTTTTTCTCCCAAGTTGCAAGTTGAAGCAATTCAAACTGTGATACCAATGAAGATAACCGATCCACGATTCTCGAGGCGAATCACGATACCTGAAAATTTCGACTTAGGTAATTTGCAAAGGCGTTTTCACATGATTCTGTATTATAACAAGGCATCAGAAACAGATTCAGGATGGATAGTCGCTGGTTGGTTTAAGGAGTCATTGGGTAGTGCAATAGTTGAAAATCCAATATTTGCTGGAAGATTAAGAAAATTAGAGGATGATTATGAATTAGTTTCAAATGATTCTGGTGTTAGAATGCTTGAAGCTAATTTTCCAATGAATATGGTTGATTTTATTGATCACAAGAAGAATGAAAATATAGAAAATGAACTTGTTTATTGGGAAGATATTCATGGAACAAGTCCTCAATTTTCTCCCCTTTTCTTAATCCAGGTAAATACAAGAATAAACACAATATTTTTTTCGTTTCAATTTGTGTAATATTTTTCACATTTCGAGATTTAAATAAATTTGGTTTTTCTTATTAGTAAATGATTTTTTTAATATTTTAAATTATAAATTATTGTGACTTATAATATATTGTTTTATTTAATTTTCAAATATATAATTTGTATTTTTGAAAACATAAAAGATATAATGCACGAATTCATTTGATTCTCAAAATTTGAACAAGATCATATAAATTAGACAGAGGGAGTAATAATTTCTTGGAAAATATTCCTCATGTTTTAGTTTGTTTGCCTGGTTTTGATTTGATACATAGTATAAATAAAACAATTTTTTTGTTTAAAAAAAGAATTTGGTTTTAAACCAAGATATGTAAAATATAACCCAAATTACTTTTTATTTTTGACATTTTGAACTTGTCACGTGAAAAATTTAGATTAAATAATTAAAAAAACATGTTTTAAAAAAAAAATCAGACCAATAAGGGCTTTCATCGATTTAGGCCAATAGGGCACACCACATATATGATAAGAAGCACCCTTCTTTGAAAAAAAATGATATTATGTAGATAGAATAATTAGAGTTTAGTGGTCGAGCTACAATTTTACTAATGACGTTTAAATATAGAGTATTAAATATTTAATGCACATACATATAATTTTATTAGTGAAAATTCTGGCTCGATTACTGTACTTTGATGACTAACTTTTCTATTTTAAAATCTTTCTTTCTCACTTACTTTTCAGGTTACAAATTTCAAGTGCGGAGGATACTCAATTGGAATAAGTTGTAGTCTATTTCTAGCAGACCCTTTTGCCATGACAAGTTTTTTAAAATCTTGGTCCAAAATCCACAACAACCTTGTCTCACAAATTGACTCACCAAAAATACCAGCATTTTACACACCAAATTTCACAAAAATTGGTTCTTCACCAACTCTATCTACTACTAGTCCAAAAACAAAAAATCAACTCACAAATACTTTAATTTTCAAGTATCCCAAAACCCCTTTGAAAATGAACAACAATGAATTCATCAAGAATCTTGCATCAAAATGTATTGGAGAAATAGAGGAAAAAATTGGTAAAAATATTTCTTCAAATTTCACTTTTTTAGTGAAAGAGAATTTTGAAAGTATTAAGGTGGAAAATTGTTCAAAAGAGGAGATAATTAAGGAGGAGAAAAGTGGATTATTATCTATAATTTCAACAAATTGGGATGATTTGGGAGCTAATAAAGTAAGATTTATTGAAGGACATGAGGCTATTCATATTTCATGTTGGATTATTAATGGAGAAAATAATCAAGATCTTGTGATGATTAGTTCAACTAATGATGAAGACAACTCTGAACTAAACATTATAATTACAATCTCTAATTAGATTCTTGAAAATTAAGGTCGATGAAAAATTTAAATTGTATTGATTTTTTTAATATGGTGCGATTCTTTTCTGAATCTCGTATGGAACTCTTTTTTTTAATTTTTGGGCTTTTGGTAGACATTGATTCTCTCTTCACTAGTTGTTTAAGGGAATTGTTGTACTATTTTTAGTAATTATATATATATATATATATTCTTGGAAATGAAAACTAGCTTTTATTTATTATGTATTTTATAAGCTTTTGTGAATTTGAATATCAATACATAAAAGTTAAACTTGTTTTTGGTATTATGAATTTGGGATGCATTTGACTTAATTTGTCTCAATCATGTACCTTTAAATGGATTAATGATCAATTCACTTATTAACTTATCTCATTTGATTTGTTCATATTTCAATTAGAGAGCTACTCATTTGACATCCTAATAGTTTTCATATTTGATATTCTAATTATTTGTATAAGAATTATATTATATATAAATTTGAAAAAAAATAATTTGATCTTAGCTCGAGATGAATCTTGATGAGATTAAGAATACCAATTAAAAGTGATGATAATAATAATAATAAACAAATAAATAAATAAATAAATAAATTGATTCTAGTCTTCATTTGTTAAATTTTTAATATGAGCTTATGATTAATTCATTTGTGGAGCTAAATATTGAGTATGTCTATAGCAAAGATAATTCTGAAGGCTTCTTCTATGATTTCACTTCATAAGAGTAGTAACTTTTTTAATTTATCTATATATTTGAATTTTGAATTCATATTTAAATATTTAAAGTCATGTTATTTTTTAAAATTTGAATGTTATATATAAATTACATCTATATAAATATGAATCTAATGAAACACTATATTAATCTGATAGTATATCAACAAAATATTATATTGATTAATGATACTTAATAATAATTGAGGATAATCATTCAAGTGAAAGTTGAATGATGATATATAACGGTGATTATACTTTTGCACCAAATTGATACCAAGGTACTCCTTTACCTTAAAATTGTGAATTTTAAAATATTATCGAATATTTATATAAGTCACAATTATAAAAATAAAATAAAATACAGACACAAGGAATTAAACCTAGGCATCATGTTCTAGGTATCCAATAATAAGTGTTCAAATTGAATATAAGATTTAGGTAAGATTTAACCTAGATATAATGTAATTTTTCGAGACATTACTATAGCTCTACCTTTAATGATAGTAATAAGCAATGATGATCGTTATAGGTTGTACATATCGATAATGATTATAGTTGTTTAGTTGATAATGATGGGCGATAACAATAATCAAAATCGAATTAATTATACTTATTATAATTATAATCATTTGGTTGTGTTTGACAGATCATCCCACTCCCTCCTAACTTCTCCTTTTGACTCGGACCTTTTTTTCTCTCTCCGCCACGTGTCACCTCTATAAAAACTTCTCCACAACCGAAAATTTCATTTTTCGCTCTCTCTCTGCTCGGAAAATTTTGAGGTAATGCACTTTTCTTCCTTCCGAATTTCGTTCACATTTCTCTGTAAATTTTTATTTGAAGCTTTTTTTTTTGTACTTTCGCCGTTTCTCTGATCCTCAATTTTCGTTCGATTAAGGTGCGTTTTTTTTTTTATAATTTTGCGATTGATATCTGTTTTTGTTCGTTCGGAGATGCATTGTTGTGATTTAGTTATAGATAATTGATTTGATTGATTTAGTGATAAAAATTCTATTTCGCTTCGGAGAATTTGAAAAAAAAAATTCTCTGTTTTTGTTCGGGATATTGAATTTGAGGTAATGTATTTTTAACAGTCGAAGTTTCACTAAAAAGTTCTGTTAGTTTGATTCGTGGTTTCGGTATCTCCTTACGCTGTTTGGTGATTATCAGTTTCCGTTTAATGAATGTCTGATTTTTATTTTTATTTTTTGCTATTGATTTATGTTTTGTTTGTTTTGAGATGCATTGTTGTGATTAATAGAGATGTTAGGGTTTGTGATTTGGTTATTGATTTTAGTTGTAATTGATTTGAGTGATTGGTTAGAATTTGGAGCCAGAACGGAAAATTTCACTTTTTTAATTTGGTGTGTAGCTAAGTGAGTTTTGAGGTAATGCATTTTCACTGTAGTAAATTCAGAATGAGTTTGATTTTGAGTTTTTCCCCCTCCTTATGCCATTCTCTGATACTGAGTTTTCGTTGGATTAAGGTCCAGTTTTTTTTGTTGCAATTGATATATGTTTTGTTTGTTTTGACATGCTTTGTTGTGATTAACATAGGTGTGCTAGAGTTATTGATTTGAGTGATTATCGTAGTGATTTGATATGATTGAGTGATTGATCAGGTTTTGGTTTCACAACGGAAATTTCTCTTTTTTTTTCTCTGCTGAGAAATCGGAATAGCTAAGTGAGTTTTGAGGTAATGCATTTTCACCTATGAATTTCACTAGAAAAAATTCCATGAGTTTGATTTGACTTTTTTTTTTCCCTTGCACCCTTCCGTGATCATCAATTTTTGTTTAATCAAGATTCATTTTATCTTCTTTTTTTTCGTGTGTGTGTTTTGTTATTGTGATTGATATCTGTTTGTTTGTTTTGAGATGAATTGTTCTGATTAATGTAGGTGTTAATGTTTGTGATTTGGTTATCGGTTTCTGTGGTAATTGATTTGATTTGAGTGATTGATCAGATTTCAGGTTTCAACTTTCATCATGAGTTCTGGTGCTACCAACCAGTTGATATCTGTTAGTCCTCCGGAGCTCAAATTCCAATGTAACCTCTCTCTCTCGTCATTGTTGATTTGTTGTTAAGAAAATGTGAGTGTGTAAGAATTTCTGTTTAAGATTCTTGTTGTGTGGGTTTACAAGTTAAGATGTGTAAGTAGAAAGGCGAGATGATTTTGCTTTCAGTTGGTCTTTTTCAACATTAACCAGAAATGAGCTCTTTGGACAACTTATGAGAAAATCTTTTTGAGCCTGGTTTTTACAAACATTATTATATAATAGTATTTCTTTTGCGTGAAGATTTTGAGTGGGAAAACATTCTCAAACTCTTTAGTTCATTACAAAAAGAAAAGATTTTGCAGAACCTTAAGCAACCACATTTTGCAAGATTTTTGTATAATTTCAGTAACTTTCTGATGGAAAAATGCTGCCTAGTATAACCTCTGTGCTATTTTTGTTATTCTCATTAATAGGATTTTCTGTTATGTGGAAATTTGTAATTCTATTCATTTGATCGGAAGTGACTGCCTATTGCTTGAGAAGTTGGACAACTCTGATACTCACGGTGCTTAAGAGCTAATAGACATTGTGAAATAATCTCATTGTACAACATTAAGCATATGTTTGAGAAGTGGATATGGTGAAGGAACTGTTCAAAGTCATATTCTTTATCCTGTTTCATGCTATCTTGGCAATGTTGCTGTTTGGAGAATCAAGCGTCTTTGTCTCGCCTACAATTTTATCAAATACATTTTGAATATTTTTACTCGTTATACATACTCATGTTTGGTTGTTGTTCTGGCATTTCCTGTCTCAATTGAGTTGGACAAAGCTACTACGATCTTAAAGACACAAACAGCCAGGTCTTTAATTGACTGCATATTGCTTGAGAAGTTGGATAATTCTGATACTCACTGTACTTAAGAGTTAATAGACATTGTGAAATAATTTTATTTGTGCAACATTAAGAATATGATTGAGAAGTGGATATGGTGAAACAACTGTTCAAAATCATATTTTTTATCCTGTTTCATTTTATATGGCAATGTTACTATTTGGAGAATCAAGCATCTTTGTCTTCACCTACAATTTTATCAAATACGTTTTGAATATTTTTATTCGTCATACACACTCATGTTTGTTGTGGTTCTGCATTTCCTGTCTCAGTTGAGTTGGACAAACAAAGCTACTGTGATCTTAAAGTCACAAACAGCACAGATCAATGTGTTGCTTTTAAGGTTTGTTTCATCTCGATTGGAAGAAATTCCACAAATCCTTCATTTCTTCTGTAACTCATTCCCATGGTTCAATCTACCTATACTGCTGTTTTTATTTGATAGGTGAAAACTACTTCTCCAAAGAAGTACTTTGTCCGACCAAACACTGGTATTATACAGCCATGGGATTCAGGTTTCATTCGAGGTGCCGTTCTTGAGCTTGAATGTCTTTGCAATTCACACATTTTTTTCTAAATTATAGATAGTATTATTTGTTGTAACAGGATATGTTTAAAGACACTGTTGGCCTAATATTTTACAGAAACTGAATCAATGAATACCTCAATCCTAGAAGTAAAGTGGGATATTGCATTAGATTATATATAGCTAGAGTCTAGAGAAATGTCCAAATGTTGTGTGGTGGCTTAGATTTATTCACGTGAGTTGTTAGTTGTCTCTCACTTAGGTGGACTACAAACGTTTATTTTTCAGGATTGTGACGAAGCGATGCTTCAATGGCTTTAAGTGTCACACTGCACAAGTTCTCTGTTGTAATATATTGATTTTCACAGAAATGTTACCATTATGGGGAATTTATACTAATTAACCAATAAAAAGGGAAGGAATCAAGGATTATTTCACATACATTTTCTGCAGTGTGAAGTCATCTATAAAATGGGAAACATTATATGATATACCCCTCTTCGCTTTGACCAGATCAGTGCAGTTAATCAAGAAGGGATGTCAACTAGACAGATCTTCTTTCACTATCTGTGTCTTTTGGTCGTTTATTTTTTGGTAAAGTAACAATTTTATTACAAAAAAGGTGATAGTTACAAAGTCAAATAGGGCTGACCACCTGTTTTTGTAAGAACAGACTCAAACAATTTTATCGTGTTGTTTGTTACATCAAAATTGCTTCCGCAATCATCTACTATTGTGATCCTAAGATCGTTATCTTTTCAGTAGGTCGGATTGGCATTTTATATTTAGGTTAAGTTTTTGATTTGTCTGCAGTCACCCTTCAAGCTCAAAAGGAGTACCCAGCGGATATGCAATGCAAGGACAAATTCCTTCTACAGAGCGCAGTTGTGAATAATGATACTGATGAACTTCCTCCTGATACTGTAAGAATTTTTTGTCGAGAGAATCTGTGTAATATGCTTACAGAGTGAATAACCTTCTTCCTATTGTGTTATATTAGTATTATTTTATTTTTTTTATAAATGTTCTATACTTCTATTAATTTATCTTTGATGCATCCAGTTTAATAAGGATGGTGGAAGAACTGTAGAAGAGTGCAAGCTTAGGGTTGTTTACATGTCTTCTCATTCTTCTCCTGGACCTTATGAAGATGTATTTCGACAAAGTTCTGATTTCAGTTCAGTAAGTTCTAACTTTAGCTAGCATTTTTGTCTACCTCTTCAAGTGCTTATTTGAACCTCACGTTTTTCACTAGGGATAGATATTTCTTCCCAGATGTAATAATGCCGATCTTCTTGGGACATGATGGCTAGTGGCTGAGATTTATAAGCATGCAGCTAAAATTCTCTTAATTTTGGAAAACTAGGCTTATTTTGTGCACTGATAAATTTCTCATTTTTGCCTTTCTACTTTTCTCATCCTATATTGAAAAGCCAGAGACTGCTCACTTTTCTGATATGATTTGTGCTTTTAGTTGACTGTCAGTGTCTGGGAATTGATTTATAATGTAGAACACTTCCTATAATACCATACGAAGATGTCCATATAAGACACATCGGGTAGCAAAAGGAGCAATATATAGGGCCATGCTTGAAGCAAGATTTATTTTTTGGAACATTTATCTAAGAAGTTCAGTCACTAAAAAATCCATTTACTCAGCTTAGTTACTCTCTCATTCTCTCTCTCTCTCTGCCTCATTCGCAACAAAGAGTTTATCCTCTCTGAAGTCTGGGAAAACGTGTGGAGCATGTAATGTATTGAGTAACTTTTCAAAAGAACCTGTTACTTTATTTCCCCACTTATGCAATACAAAAACATAAAAAAGTACATTGAGTGACTTTTCTAAAGCAGTAATTACCTGATATCCTGATTTAATGATAAGATTCTGAAAACAGATGGTTTTGCCTCCCACTTTAAGCCAACTATGCAATACCATAGCCCAGAAACTGCTTACTTTAAGCACTGGTTATCTGTAATGTCATTGTGTTCAATTTGCCTCCACATATAGTCGTTCAACGAATATTCTGTTAGGCTTGAGGAAATATCTAGATTGTGATGGTAGGGAAACTTTTATGCGCATTTCTAGTTTGCAAGCACATGTCAGCGTCTTTTAATCATTTCTAATCATAATTGCATATTCTAGTATGCTACAAGAGGATAAATTTAAGTGCCCTGGGTGTCTGACTTGGGAAGAGTTCTGCTTGTATGCTATTTCTATTCTGCAATGATCTCTTTTTTGTCAATATTCTGCAATGATCTTTTTTCGGTCAATATTCTGCAATGATCTACTACAACTATGAATATGAAGATAGAAGATAGACAGCAGCTAAGTGCCAGTTAATGCTAAAAATTTCCTTTGTTGGTATAGAATCAAGCGTTGCAGCGTATCAAAGATGAAAGGGATGCAGCTGTCCGACAAACACAACAGCTGATCCAGGATCTGGTTAGTTTACTCATTTATGTTTTCCCTTTAATGTGTATAGTTGCAACTTAATTCTTATAGGGTGTATGCTAGTCTAAATCAATAAATAATAGAACATAAGCTGGCTCAATCTGCAGAGCTTAACTACTTAGAGTAATCCTCATTAATACACGGTAAGTGGTCAATAATATATTCAAAGTTCTTTTGTTTGACTCAGTAATAGTTCATGTAAGCCACCTTATTTTGCAGTTAATAGGATTTCAAATGGTAAAAAAGATACGATAGTTTAATCTCGAAGTTGTGCTTTTAGCAGGGAAAGCATGATAGGTCTGGTGAATAGGAACTTTCTTATAGATACTTCTTTCTTTATTAGGAGCAGGCAGTAAATATATAAAAAAGAAGGGGATAGGAAATTAACTTGGCCACTAATTTATATAGGTATACAATAGTAAAGAAGTATCTAATATTTTGATATTTCGTGTCTCTCGGGAAACGAGAATGATGATGACTTGCACGTGCTTCAATTTTGAACTCATACCATCTTCAACACGTTACACGGATGTGGTGTAAAATAGGGAAGTCTACTCGCGTTATGGACGGATGAGGATAAAGAAGCTAGTCCATGAGAGTCTGGTTCGGGTAGATGTAATTTGGAACATAAGCTCTTTGAGAAGAAAATGATGAATCAGTGAACAGTGAGGATACATAAAGTCTACCCAATCTCGCCTGGGTTGAGGCGTAGTTGTTGTATCAACTTCTACAGACGAATCTATCACCCACCTTTCTCATATTTTTCTGCTTCTGTAACTTGCAGGAAATGATGAAGAGACGAAGAAGTCGGAATGATCCAGGCTTCTCTCTGAGGTTTGCAATTGTTGTGGGAGTCATTGGCCTAATGGTTGGCTTTCTGCTGAAATTGTTGTCTTCACCTTCAGTAGAATAGCTTGCATTAGGATAAGCTGTCTACATCATTACCCCTTGGGTACGTCTCCCGACCCCTGCTAACGTGGGATTGCTTTGTGAATTGGACTGCCCTTTTTTCCCCTTAAGTAGAATAGCTCAAGTTTCTTCATTCTCGAATTTAACTGTATAATTTTCTATTTTTTGATGAAGCCTGAGAGGAAAAGAGCTTGCCTAGCTCTATGAATTTTGTGTAAATTGATTAATTTATAATTTACTTATAATCCTTTCCCCATTATATATTTTGTATATATATACTAGGGTGGCTCGAGGGCGAAGCTAGTAAACCATTGGTTTATATTGAAGATTGTAAGTAAGTTCAAAATTGTCCTATATCATATCATATATTATCAAATGATATATCAATCATCGTATCATATCATATACTATTAAAAGTGGGAACAAAAAAAATTAAAAAATTGAAATACAATTTTGCCCTTTAACTGGATTAAAATATTATAAATATTTAGTTAATTACGTGTTTAAATATTAGTGATAATCAATTATTACATTGAGTAAATGGAGAGTTCAAAGGAGGATTATGTATTCTTCTAGATTTTAATGGAGGTTCATTGCATATATTTAATTTTCTTTAAGTTGTTCTCTTTTAGTATCTATTTTGGCGAGTTAATATGTTAAAAGGTCACTCAATTTTGAGAATCTATCTAGCAAAGTTATTAAACTTTGTTTTATGCATAATACTTAAATGTGCCTTTTAACTTGGCTTCAAATCACATTGATGTCCTTCAACTTTGGATGTGCACAAATAGACACTTAAACTTGTATAAAGTTGAACAAATAGACACACTTGTCCTACATGTCATTTTTTGTCCTACGTGGTGTCCTACATGTATTGTATCATGTAGGACTCATGTGTTTATTTATTTAAAAGTTGGATAGTTAAGTGTCTATTTGTGCATTATAAAAGTTGGAGGTCAAAGTTAAAATTTGAAGCCAAGTTGAGGATTCAATATATGTAATTATGCCTTTGTTTTATATCAATAAAATCACTCAACTTATGCATTTATATCAATAAAGTCACTCAAATTATGCATTTATATCAATAAAATCACTCAAATTATGCATTTGTATCAATAAAATCAATCAACTAAGTTTGATGATATTATAAATTATTTTTTTTATACCATGAAACATAAATCCCGCGAGTAAATAAAATAAAATAAAACTCATTAAGAAATTTTAATTAGTGAAATAATTTCTAGCGGAAAAAGTTAAGCACGTATAATTTTCCACGAAATTAAAGGGTTAACACAAATATTTTCATAGAAAAAGCATTAAAACGGAACAAAATAAAAGTTCAATACTCATTTTTTTTTTGGATATACTCACCAATACAACTGCAATATAAAATTAGTAGACGTTTTGTCATGTGATACCATATCACGATATGGTATCGTGAGATGGAATCAGCGTCTGGACATGCCATTTTACGCTTTAGATATACGAAAAAAAATCCCCCATCTATGTTGGGATTTTATTATTGATCTTTTGTCCTGATATAAAATATTAAAATTTATGTATTTAATTTCAGATTTCTTATTGACATTAAAAAAAAAAAAACTTTACCAAATGGTATTATCATATGCCAACATATTTATAACATTGCTAAATTTTCGAATCAAATCAAATAATTTTTGTACCTCTAATATTTCTCCAAACCTTTTCTTATTTTTAATTTTAAATAAGTTTTTGGGTTTTATTTCTTTTAGTACAGAGCTAAAAAAATAATAGATTTTTAAATGGTTAAGGAATACATGTAAATATAAAAAGATAAGAAAAGAGAAGAGTTCTACCACACCACCTCCCACACATCCATTATTTTTTTTATTAGTATATTAATAAAATAATGATATAATTTCTTTATATATGATTTAACTTTAAAAAAAATTAGTTACTTTTTAATAATGTGCTTTTATGGTTATAGAAATCTCATGTCATGTTTAATATCATAAATTAAATTTTATTATCATTTAAATATATCTTTATATAAATTAAAATAAATAAAATATTACTCAAGTTAGTTATTTATACATTGTTTAAGTTTCATGACATGGAAAATGGATGTGTGAGTGAGTTTTAAAACCACTAGTTCTAAAAATCGATTGGATTCTTTTAAATTATTTCTCATTATTAAGAAAAGATAATAAAGATAAAGTACGAATTTATTTTATAACAAGAATAATCAATTGTTGTTATTTTAAAATCAATCTATTCACACATTTTAATAATATTTTTTCCTTATTTACTAATAAATCAACTAATTAAACTCATGTTCCTATAATCATAATTCGATCTCCCATTGAATTTGGATTTGAGATTTCTAAAATAGTTTTTTTTGTTAGGAGTGTTTAACCAAAAAAAATGTTCTATAAGAAATTTAATCGAACTTCAATACAGATATTAAACATCAAATAAAAAAAAATTCCGCCACAAACTTATGTCTTTTCATTGGTTTTCAATTAAAATTTCAATTATTCTAGCAACCCACTAATTAAGAAATTAGAGACATTTTTAGCCTAATCACTTATATTGTCCTCTTTCTACTACTTTGATATTTTGAATATAATTCAACACACAATAAGTTCGTCTCCATTATTTCCCCCCCAAAAATTCATTAGTGGTTTGAAAAATTATTTATTTAATGTATTTTTAAGATAATTATATTTAACTCTCTAAGAAAAATATTAAGTATATTAAATAACTTACACCAACATATTAACATATTAAAAATACTTTATTTGTATAGTATTCTAAATTTATTGATATTGCACTTAAATTTTATATTTATTAAATTTAAAATGAGAAAAAAATCATATATTTTCTGATACTGGAAGTGATTATTCTTAATTTCTTTAAGCCTTTGGGGTTAAGCAAACGTGTTTTACTTCAAACATTAATGGGGTACCCTTTTTTGACTTTAATTAATTATTATCTTCTTTACATACACGTCATGAGATATTGAAATGGCTCTTCCATGACTTCTATAATTAATTAACACAAAAAAATAAAAAAAAATACCCATATGGTTTTAAAGTTAATTTTAAATGTTTATAAAGTTTTAATATAGTTAAAATATTGTTTATTCCGTCAAAATTTAACTAGGGTGGTTCAAAAACCGATAACCCGAATTGAAAAAAAGTTAATTGATTTATCATTAATGAGTAGTTAGTTTAGCAGTTTTGATTTTATTATTCTTATCGGGTTATCAGTTCTTAACTGTTTGCGATATTTTCTTAACGGGTTAATCGATAATCGAATATTAAATAATTATATTTATACTATTTTGTATATAATGTCCTTGCCTTAGAGCTCTTGGTTATTCTACAATATAATATAAAGTGTTTGCTTTTGAGCAAGACGTAACTTATGAACTCATCTGCATAGTTTATTTGGTGTATCACTTTGTTTTTAAGTGATTTTCAATGATTTTTTTTAATGTCAAATCTAAATGGTTAAATCGAAACCGAAATGATAACAATCAATAATCTATAAGTCAGTATCTTAATGGTTCTATAACGATTTAACATCTCTATAAACCGATAACCAAATAAGTCAAACTAATAAACAAAATTTATAATTTTAGATGTTTATAGAATAAATCATCTCAATCATTTATTATTTTTATCTCAATATGGAGTAATATCTTAATATTTGAAATATATCTTTAGATCCACGCATCGTAATTTTAATATTTAAATGTTTATTTGAATTTAAATGTCTTAACAAAAAAACAAACAACCTTCGGTGCTTAATTTTGGAAATAAATAAATAAATGAATGAGACAAACTAGTAAATTGTAATGAAAGTGAGATTTTAAAAAATATAAATGATATAGAGAAAACCAATAATGCCACCTACATGACTATTTTTATTTTCGGTGTATACGTGAAATTTGATTTATTTAAATTTATGTCGATTTTGAAGGTTATTATTCTTTTTGAGAATTTTTTACATCTAAAGTTCAAAATCGAAATATCTAATTAAGAAAAAGAAACAAATTATCCATTCACCGTATCCTCTCGTGGCATGACACGTACTTCTACTTTTCCATAACCTTATTCATTACTCTCTCCGTTCGAAATTGTTTATCATATTACGCTCATCAAAAGTCAATTTTATTAATTTTCAAAGGTAAATTAGATCACATTAATTTGATATTTTAAACAAAAAAATTAGATATTCTAAAATTATATGAAAAATACTATAAATTACAATCTTTTGCATATTAATATGATAAAAAATACATCTTAAATTATTAGTCAAAGTTTTTATAATTTGACTCAAAAAATAGAAATAATGACGAACAATACCGGACGGAGGGAGTATATTTAAGTTAATATGAAGATTATTCTAATGCTCGGATGATATTTCATCCGTCTTATATTAGCTAGTGATATTATTAAAAATACTCATCTTAAAGTATTTATTATTTCATAAAATTAAAAAATATAATTATTTCTATTAAAGTTTAATTATTTTCAAAAGTAAAAGACATTAATTACACTGAAAAAAATAAATATAAATTATTGAGAAAATACTTTTTATTTAGAATTTCTTAAAAATCGCGTGAAAAGAAAATATAAGAACTAATTAGACGAAGGGAAGCCATTTTTTCTAGGAAATAACACAAATTATATACATGTATAATAAAAGTAATACTAATTTAGGGTTATAATAGTTTTAAGTATGTCTACCTTGGCCAATTAGAGAAAGCATCTTTATAATCTTTTTGAAATTCATCTTTACAAAATTTAGGCAATTTTTCGTGTGCATTAGACCATAATTTAGGTGATTTTTTTAAAAAAACTTTTAAATGAAAATAGGTGTTAAAAATTGGTGTGAGTATACTAAGGTTTTCCAACTCATTAAGCAGGTCCTCATAAAGTCTTTTGAGGAAAAAAAAGTATGTGCTCCCGGCGACAAATTCAAGGCTTAATACACAAGAAAAATTGAGAAATTTAGTCGATTCTTTAAAAAAGGCTTGTAAATGCGAAAATTAGCATTATAAAAATGGCTTGATTATACGTGAAGGTTCCCCAACCTATTACAGAGGTCCTCATAATGTTTTCTGAATTTTTTTTTAATGTTTCAAGCACTAGATTCATGGGCTAATACACACGAAAAATCGAGGAATTTGAGTAATTTTTTTAAAAAAAAACGACTTGTAAATACGAAAATTAACATTAGAAAATTGTTTGAGAATATGTAAAAGTTCCTCAAATCATTATAAAAGGTACTCATAAACTTTTTTTAGAAAATTATTTTGGGTGCTCCGGGTGTCAGATCTCTGAGATAATACACACGAAAATTAAGAAATTTAGGCGATTCTTAAAAAAAAGCTTGTTAATGCAGAAATGAACTTTAAAAATTGATCTGAGTATACGTGAAGATTTTCAATTCATTTTTTGAGAAAATAATTTGAGTGCCTGATTCATCGGTTAATACACAAGAAAAATCGCGATTCTTCAAAAAAGACTTGTAAATGCGGAAATGAGCTTTTTTATGTGCGTTGGGCTCCAGATCTATGGGTTAATACACACGAAAAAATTGAAAAATTTCGACGATTTTTATATATGAACCTGTAAATGCGGAAATGAGCGTTTAAACAAATGATGTGAGTATATGTGAAGATTCTCCAACTCATTACGGAGGTCCTCATAATATTTTTTGAGACAAAAGAATTTAGGTGCTCCGGGCGCTAGATTAATAGGCTAATACTCACAAAATTGGGGAACTAGAGAGTTCCTAAAAATGGCTTGCTAATGTGGAAAAGCCTGTTAAAAATGGTGTGAGCTAATGTAAAGGCTCCCCAACGCACTACGGAGGTTCTCCTTAAGTTTTTTAGTTTTTTTTTGGTTCCTTGGACACCAGATCCATGGGCTAAATACAAAAAATCAGAATTTTGGCGATTCTTAAAAAGGACTTTTAAATTGAGAAATAAGCGTTAAAGATGGTGTGAGTTTACGTGAAGGTTCCTCAACTCGTTACGGAGATCCTCATAATATTTTTTTTAAAATGCAAAAATGAACATTACAAAAATAGTTTGAGTATACGTGATAGTTCCCTAATTCATTATAAAGGTCCTCATAAAGTTTTTTGTAAATTTTTTAGTGCTTCAGACGCCAGATGCATGAGTTAATACACAAGAATAATCGAGAAATTTGAACGATTCTTAATAAGGGGTTTGTAAATGCGACAATGAAGATAAAAAATGGTGAGTATACGTGAAGATTTCTCAGCTAATTATGGAGGTCCTTATAAAGCTTTTTGAGAAAAAAATTTGGGTGCTCTGAGTATTATATTCATGGGCTAATACACACGAAAAATCAGGAAATTTGTGTAATTCTTAAAATGACCTCTAAATTATGAAATGGCTTTAAAAAGAGAGTATACGTCAAGGTTTCCAAACTCATTATGAAGGTCATTATAATGTTTTTTGAGAAAAAATTTCAGGTGATCCGAACGTCAAATCTATGGGCTAATTCACACGGAAAATTGAGGAATTTAGACGATTCTTAAAGAAATATTTTTAAATTAGAAAATGAATATTAAAAATGATTTGAGTATACGTGAAGTTGCCCCAACTCATTATGAATGTCCTCATAAATTCTTTTAAGAAAAAAACGTTGGGTGCATCTGAGCACCAAATCTATGGACAAATACACACGAAAATTAGAGAATTTGGGTGATTCTTCAAAAAGGTCTTTTAAATGCGGATATGGGTGTTAAAAAATAGCGTGAGTATACGTGAAGGTTTCCTAACTCACTACGGAGGCCCTTATAATGTTTTTTTTGAGAAAAAAAATTACGGAGGCTTGTAAATGCAAATATGACATTAAAAATGTTGCGAGTATAAGTGAAGGTGCCCTAACTCAATATAGAGGTACTAATATAGTTTTTTTGAGAAAAAAATTGTGGGTGCTTTGGGCGCTAGATCCACGGGCTAATACATACGAAAAATTGGCTTTAAGAAAATGGTTTGAGTATACGTGAAGGTTCCCCAAATCATTACTTAAGTCCTCATAAAGTTTTTTGAGAAATTTTCATGGATGTGAGCGCTAGATACATGGGTTAATACACACAAAAAAATAGAAAATTTGAGCGATTCTTAAAAAAGTCTAGTAAATACAAAAATAGGCGTTAAAAATTGTGTGAGTATACATGAATGTTTCCCAACTCATTATGGAAGTACTCATAAAGTTTTTTTGAATTTTTTTTTGGGTGCCCCGGGTGTAAATTTCATGGGCTAATATACAGAAAACATTAGGGAATTTGGGCAATTTCTTAAAATGGCTTACAAATGCGTTAATGGACGTTAAAATAATGGTGTGAGTATATGTGAAAGTTCCTAAACTCATTTTGGAGGTACTCATAACATTTATTTGAGAAAAAATATTAGGTGCTCCTGGTGCCAATCCATAGGTTAATACACATGAAAAATCAGAAAGTTTGAAGATACTTAAAAAAATGCCTGTAAATGTGAAAATAAGCGTAAAAATGGTGTGATTATACGTGAAGGTTCCTCAAATCACTACGTAGGTCTTCATAAAAATTTTGAGAAATATTTTTGGGTGCACCGGGCGCTAAATCAATGGGAAAATACGAACAAAAAATTGAGAAATTTAGGTGATTCTTAGTAAAAAACTTGTAAATTCGGAAATGGGCATTAAGAAAATGGTGTGAGTATACGTGCAGGTTCTCCAAGTCATTACAAAGGTCCTCATAAAGTTTTTTGAGAAAAAAATTTAGGTACTCCGGATACGAGATCCATAGGCACATTCACACACAAAATTGGAAATTTTGGGCGATTCTTAAAAAAGGGCTTGTAAATATGGAAATGAACGTTTGAAATGGTGTGCGTATACGTGAAGGCTCTCCAACTCATATGGAGTTCCTCACAATGTTTCTTGAGAAAATAATTTTGGGTGCTCCGGGAGCCAAATATGGGTTAATAATATACACAAAAAATTGAGAAATTAGAGCGATTTTAAAAAAGGGCTTGTAAATGCATAAATGTGCGTTAAAAAAATGGTGTGACTATACGTGATGGTTCCTCAACTCATTACGGAGGTCCTCATCGCGCAAAGCGCGAACAAGTTTACTAGTTGGAAAATATTCCTAAAAGAAATAGTGGGAATGCATGTAACGCCTCCCCAACTCATTACGAAGGTCCTCATAAAGGTTTTTTTAGAAAAAAAATTGGGTGTCCCGAGGCGCTAGATCCATGAGCTATTACACAGGAAAGACCTAGAAAGTCATTTAATTCCGAAAGTGGGTTTGTAAAATGCAAAAATATGCCTGTAAGAAATGGTGGGGTTGTATGTAACGCTTCCCCAACTCCTTACAGAAGTCCTCATAATATTTTTTTAGAAAAAAAATTGAGTGCTCCGTAAGGCCTGATCCATTGTCCAATACACACGAAACCAACAAAGTTGTGTAATTCCTAAAAGTGGCGTATATATACAAAAATAAACTGTGGGACTCTATGTATCGTTTCTCAACTTATTATTGAGGTCCTAATGAAGCTTTTTCAAATAAATAAATAAATTGGGTGCTGCTCTAAGGCGCCAGATCCATGAGCTAATACACTCGAAAATCAAGAAAGTCGCGTAATTTCTAAAAATTGGCTTGTAAATGCAAAAATATACTTAAAATGATGTGATTGTACATAACATTTTCCTAACTCATCACGATGTCCTCATAATTTTTTTTTTAAAAAAAATTGAGGTGCTCCGAGGTGCTAGATTCATAGGCTAATATACACGAAACCAGGAAAATCATGTAATTTCTAAAGTTGCTTGTAAATGCAAAATATTCCTTAAAAATGATGGAAATATACGTAATGCTTCCTGAACTTATTAAAGCGATCCACATTGAAGTTTTCTCGATTTTTTTTATGCTCCTTGGCACAATATTACTCATAGTATAAATAAATATAGTTTAAAACATTTTTGATCCCTCAGTTATTAGTAAAATCTAATTCTAGTCATTGTTTTAAAGCACATATTTTTGAATGTTATGTTATTGAATCATATATCATAAAAATCACAATAAAAATATACCAATAATTGAAGGATCAAAAGTTCCATTATGATCCCATATAAAAATATAAAAAAAAATACCAGTATTTTTATATATATTATACCACATAAAGAAACTCTAGTATAAAAAATAATTAAAAAATCTCAAAAACATTAAGCAAGAGTGAATAAATATACTAACACGAGTATATCATATGGTCAATGGAAAATGCATAAGTACCCGCTCAATTTGTGTCAGAAATTCCAGAGACACACTTATATTATGCTAAGGTCTTATTACCCCTGAACTTATTTTATAAGTTATTTTCTACCCTTTTTGGGCCTACGTGACACTAATTTGAAAAAAAAGTCAATCAGCGTTGGGCCCACAAGATAGTGCCACGTAGGGCGAAAAGGGGTAGAAAATTATTAATAAAATAAGTTTAAGGGATAATAGGACTTTAATAATTAATATAGTATAAGTGTATCTCTGAAATTTCAGACATAAATCAAGGGATACTTATCCTATGTTCAATCATAAATTGCATAATATTCTTTTTTTAGTAATTAAAAAAGATTAAATTCCAAAAATATATAAACATTTTGAGATAAACTTTTATTACAGATTAAATTAATTCCATGACACAAGTGATGTTGTTATGGAGACAAATGCCCCATGATCTATTCATCTACCACTCTTGACCACGTTCATTATGTAAAAGTAATCGTATTTTTTTTCTCTTTCTTTTTGTTCTATTTTTTAATTTGAAAATTTCTGGTTGAAAGTTTTTGAGAATGATGTTTATTTTGGTAGAGGGTGGTTCCTTTTTCAATGCGCTTTACGTGACATGATGTTTGCAACAAATTTTAAAGTGACAGAAAATAAATTATAATCTCAAAAAAATATGAAAAAACATAATTTTATTTATCTCGATACAATTTTATTTCTCGTTCGATTCTACTCTCGTAATATTTATCCATGATTCGAGGGTCGTTATGGCACGTAATTCTCAAACTAGGATGATTTGAATTTAACCTCTATATCTATATGAATATTCCATTAATTTGCGAATATTTGGCATGTCTTTTAAGAAAATTAACTACCCTTTATATAGGCGTGAACTAGGGTTTAGGGTTGAGTAGCATCCGAGAATTCTAATTGAACATGTCTTGTAGAGTCCTACAAAATTTCAATGTCTATAAAAAACCCCTACTTCAAAGTTTGTCGGAGTGTAGAGTCAATGAAACTCAAAGACGAGCCTTCAAGTGCTCATTCTTCCACCTTTGCTGCTTCAAATTTTCAGATTCAATTTATGAGAGAGGAGATGAAGGCAAATTTGGTCCCACTGGCGTGTCAATTTGTTTGCAACAAATTTTAAAGTGACAGAAAAATAAATTGCAATCACAATAAAATAATAAGAAATATAACTTTATTCATCAAGATTGTGGTACAATATTGTTCCTCCTTTTGATTCTCCTCTCATACGATTTATCCATCATTCAGAGACTGTTAGTGGCGTATTTCTCAAATTAGGATGATTTAGATTTGAACTCTATATGAATAGAGGTGGAGTTTTATGGAATATTCAAGATGTTGATCCTTAAAAATACCCAAGAGTTTATTGATTATTTTGAGATGTCTTTTAAGGGAATTTAGTACCATTTATATAGCTGAATTAGGTTTTAAGATTGAGTAACCTCCAAGAATTTTAGTTGAAACTGAATACACATTTTCTAGCGTCTTAATTCGAATTGAACATGAATTGTAGAGTCCACAAAACTTAAATATCTACATACAAATTTAGATTATTCAAAAGTCTGAAATTGATATAGCACATAAAGTGAATTTGAAGTCTATGAATTCTATTACTCCTTTCTTATCATCGAATCCATAACCTATTTATAATATTGTATTCACGATTTACTAGTATATGTAAATATTTATATAACATATGAAATAAAATTATTAAATTATGTTAAATTCATATTATATGAGAAATTTATGCGTTAATAAAAGCATTTGATGTATATGTTATGATAATTGCTAAAACACAAAATAGTGCAACATCATTTATTTGGCATTTGGTTAGTGAAGGATTTTTAAAATATTAAATTTTTTGAATTCTCGACAAATAGAAAAATATTTTACTCTGTAAAACACAAAAGCAATTAATCGAAGTAATAAATTTCAAATTTTAGTACAAACTAGATAGAATTTTTAAAAATTTCCACTATATAAGAAAAGTTTAAAGAGACTAATAACAATATTGAATTTAACATATGAAAAAATGCATTTGTTACTATTTTAAATTACTCTTTTAATATTTATAGATATTAATTTTTTTTTATATAAATAAGGTGTTTGAATAAATATTACTAATTGTTTTTTTTATAAATTTATAGACTGTGCTTTAGATTTACCATGAATTATATAAATATATTCGCGCGATATGTGATTAGTTAAAGATTTATATAATCCTTTTTCATAAAATATTACGAAGATAAAAATAGTACAAAATATAATAAAAAAAAGACATAATCTTTTTTGTATTTTTTTCCCACTGACTCAATTTGTTTAAATCCCATATGATGTGTTTTAAGTGAAAATGACCAATACCATGAGAAGTAGGTGAATTTGTGCCACGTGGCACAATATAATTAAGTGATGAGAAAAATAAAAAATATTTTATGAAATTTAGTTAATTTTACTATTTTAGTAGAATTAATTGTCATCAATAATCAAATGCGGAATAAAATATAATGATATTGTATTGTATCTCAAAATTATTAAATCTTGGTTCAACCAACCAAATAACCCTTTTTAGGCACTAATCATCCAATTTAATAAAAAAATGTCTTTCTTTTTTCTCTTATTACAAGATCAAATATGTTTTTTTTTTTACAATAAGTTTAATTTTAGAATTACAGTTCTCCTCATTTTATATTTATCTTCCAAAAAAAAAAAATCTTGTAAAATCAAAGCTTAAATAATTGGAAACATGGCAATTATATTGGACATATGGAGTATCTCTCCATTTAAATTGCCCATTTATTTTACCATGGATGTTGTACTTTACACAAATACATTTTTTTTTTTGCGAAATGTGAAGAAGTCGTAAATAAAATTTGTTAATTTCATTTAATACTCTCATGTATATTAATTAGATATATATAAATAAATGCACACAATATGAGCGTGAGATAAGGTGGCGTAAGAAACGTATCTTGAATCTAATTTAACCTTCAATATCAGCACACGAGGGATTGTCCAACATTATTAAGGAGATCAATCGTTTCTTTTTCATTCGATATGAAATTCTTCAATATGCCACCTTACGCTCAAAACAAGACATCTGAACTTTGAACAATTTAATATGGAGACCTAACCTCGATAAACAATAATTGGAATGAGTTGTGCTCTATAAATAAATAAATAAATAAATGAATCTTGAACCAAACACAATCTTAAAAGATAGCTCACGAGGGAAGGATTGTTCAATATCATATAAGGAGACCAATCACTCTTTCTTCATCGTATGCCAGACCCTTCATTATGTGGGGAATTGAGAAGGTTCGGTGGTGAGACGATCAAGAGGTGGGGACTTGGGTTGGTTGGTGGGTGGAAGGAGACAATTATTTTGAAATGTCTAAATTTATTTTACACACTTCCACTCAGAAAGTCGTTTTTATCATTATTAAATAAATTATTTTCCTAAAAAAATATTTTAACCAAGCAAATATAAAGAAAAAAAATATTATTATAATTTTTTTCATTTTTCCTTCCTACCAAACAAATCTATTGTATAAAGTATATAGATAATTATTTATTAATTTATACACTATATTTCAACAAAGATATGTCAACATACTTGATGGAAAAAAATGTCTTTCGAGGAAGAAACCACCAAGGATAAAAATAAAATTGATCAAACATCATGTCATCATAATGCCTAAAAATTGGAAGTAGATCTACTCTTTAAATAAATTGATTTTATTTAGTTTTGATTTAATGCAAATTTAAGAAAAGTATTTAAACACTAAATATAAATAAACTCAAATTTGGATCGTGGAAAGAGGAAAGGGTAAAATTGGAAATAATAAAATATTAGATGTGAAGAAGAAAAAAAAATAATGTCTCAAGTCAACAACAATATTAAGCAATAAAATAATTAATCTTTCAAAACTCATGAAATCCATATATTTTTAAAAAGTAAATAATTTTTTATATATGAATTCTTAATAAATTAGGACTTGGAACATTTCAAAATCTTTCAACAAAGAAAAAGAGAAAAACTCTATTATTTAGTTGTGATTAAAGAAAAGAAATTTTAAAATTCACACTTAAATTTAAAATAACTAAATTTATTTCTAAAAAATTCTTTAAAATGTCATTTCAACTTTTGAAATCACATATTATAAATAGAAAAATCAAACAGAGCGTTATCTCCCTTAATGAGTATGAATTCGAATTAGTATATGAATCCTATGACACATCAATGTGAACTCGTTAATAAATCCTAATATGATATAAATTCAGACTAATAAGATAATAAAATATCAACGTGATGCAATAAAGTGATTATTATATATTATATATTTTCCGATTGAATTACATATTTCTTAAAAAAACTTTTTTATATTTATTATAAATAGACAAATCAAATAGAGCCTTATCTCCCTTAATGAATATGAAACTGAATTAGTATATGGATCCTATGATACGTCAATGCGAACTCGTTAATAAACCCTAATATGATACGAATTAAGACTAATAAGGTAATAAAATATCAAATTACGAACTGTGATGCAATAAAGTGATTATTATATATTATATATTTTCCTACTGAATTACATATTTAAAAAGAAAAAAATTTTTTTAAATTTTTTTGAAAAGCATTAGTAAACAAATTTTACAATAGAACAAAGAAGGTCATACAGAAACAACTCCATCCTTTCCTTTTATTTTTCAACCATTTATTAGATTCCTTCAATGGGTCTTTCATTTGCCAATTAAAAAAAAAATATTGTACAAAATTTTCAGCTGATTTCTTCACAAAAAAAAAAAAAAAGTAGAAAAAAGAAACCCCATCTCAATTTCTTGATAAATTTGTTCATATATTTTTGCTGTTTTTCAGTGGGGGGTTTTCTGGGACTTTAAGATACAGACTCCTCTGTGTTTTTTTTGAGTTTTTGTGTGTTTTCTGCAGAAGTTTATTTTGGGTCTGTTGAAGAAAAAAGTATATAAATTTTGCTATTAAAAGAGTGAAGAGAATAATCAAAAACTTGTAAAGATTGTATTTTTATACTATTTAAAAAAATTTATTTTCTAAGGAAGACAAAAAAAAAGTTTTTTCTTCACAAGACTGGTTTTTTTTCCTTCCCTTTTCAATTTAATTGTTTTTGTGAAATTTTAAGAAAAAAAAAAGATTGGGAAGATGGGAAAGGAAGGACCTTGCTATCACTGTGGTGTTACAAGTGAGTTCTTTGTTCTTCAAATGTATTTTTTTTGTGAATTTTCAAGAAAGGTGGAGTCTTTTTTTTTTTTTTTTTGTGTGTGTGTCTGTAGAATTGTTGTTGTTTTATTCAAAAAAAAATAAAATTCTAAGATGAGTTGTTTAATAATGAAACTGGATATCCATATGGTTGTTGCTTCAAAAATGAACAAATACTAACTCATTGAACAAATAAAGATTGATGTGTACTATTATGCATCCAGTGCATTTAGTTTTGAATTTTGTTTTGTTTGTACTGTTAGTGAAATCTCTGAATTTCAATACTGGGGTTTTGAGTTAGAATTCATTTCTGAAAATAGTTCACTTTTTGCTTTAATTCAACCATTGACTCTCTTATAGTTTATTTGTGTGTAGGAATCTTGCTAAAACATCTAGGAGTTCATGTTATTCCCTTATTGTTTCCAACAGAATTTGGGATATTTTGATTGTGTAGAATTCTTGATTTCCCCTATGTGTGATGGATCCTTCATTTGCCTTGATATCAAACGGATTTCTTCGAATGCGTTAGACATGGTTATAGGGTACGCAAGCCCTTCAAAATATACTTAAAACTAGAAATGTTGTGCATACCAATACCATATGCTTACACACATACATATGGGATTCTTATAAGTAGTCCATGTAAGGTAGCTTCCTAAAGTTGAAATGTACTTCGTTAGGTGCTTGTATTTTAAGTTGCTATTGGTGGAAGCTGAATTCTTGCTCAATGTGGCATTGATATGGTCATTTAGGGAGAAAATACCGCACAAAGATGAGAAGACTCATCTATTTCATGTTCCCTGAACTTTCTAATATGTAAAGTTCCTTCCTGGAACTAAAGTGCTTGATTACTAATTCATGCTTCCGTTACAGTAATTAAACCAAATAAGTTGTATGATGCACTTCCTTTGTCAGTGTCTCACTAAGCAAAGCCTGAAGTTTTATCTTATATTTTTTGAATCATGTGATCAAGTTGCTTGTTTCCAGCTCCTGCTTGAGCTGGTTTCGAAATTGTGATAGGTGGCCCATTGTGACAAATTTTTAGGTTGCCTTTGAATTGGATACTCTCGAACATGTTATTACTTAAAGTCATCTTGGATATTGGAAATGCTTGTTTGCTTGATGTTGACTTGTGTGGCAAATTGTTCATGCACACAGAGGTGATAAACTGGTTTGTGCTGTAAAATGGCTCGAGTTCAAGTAGGTTTACAGGAGGTTGTTAAAGATATCATGTTGCCCCTTGGATTGAGGCTCTTCCTCGTATTTTATGTGAATGTGTGATGCTTCATGCGCCAGATGGTCCTTTTATTGTTCTTAGGAGTATAACTCTCTAAGCTTGGCTTTTTAAGTCATCCAATGCACGACTTCTGATGGAAAATTCTGTGGAGTTCGTTGCTCCTTTATTTTATCCTACTCTTAGCTTAGTTGTTGAGTGGATGGCTTTCTTTTGCTTGTCTGATTGCTCCACTGGATAATAACTTCCTCAGCTTTCTCATGACAATGATTAATGAGTTACTTTCTTTAGCGGTGTACTTAATTTGTTATACTTCTATCATTTGTAGATCTTTCGTCTATTTTAGCTGCCAGTATTCTTTTACCTTCTGCGACTGAAAAGATGAGAAAGAAAGCTGGTGTATCATTTCGTTAATTTGCATAAGAAGTGACCATCATTGGCCAATCTTACTTCTTTCTATCTTTCGGTTCTCCTTGCACATGAAATGTCAGCCTGCTAGTTAGTTTCTTCTTTCTTTTTCTTCGATGCTTCCATTGTGTCCAAATTTTCAGGATTTTAGATACCATTCATTCTTCCCGAGATCATTTACTTTGAGTACATTCTTAACCCTCAAAACCGTGCTGCAGGTACTCCACTTTGGCGTAATGGACCTCCAGAAAAGCCAATACTGTGCAACGCATGTGGATCTCGGTGGAGAACAAAAGGGACTTTGGCGAACTATACTCCTCTGCATGCAAGAGCAGAACCTTGTGACTTTGAGGAACACAGGGTTTCACGGTTCAAAAACATTTCAATGAAGAACAAAGAGGCTAAGATTTTGAAACGAAAGCAAAGTCATGATGATGCTGAAGTTGGAACTCCTGATTATGGTCTAGGTTTCCGTAAGGTCTTAGATGAAGATACTAGCAATAGATCAAGTTCTGGCTCTGCTATCTCAAACTCTGAGAGCTGTGCACAGTTTGGTAGTGCTGAAGCTAGTGATTTGACAGGTAAACAAAAGTCAAGAACTGCAAACATTAAACTGTGAACTACATTTCCCTTCTCCAGAAGAGGCGGGATTATTGTGTTACAGTTGAGGTCATTCTCTTTGATATTGAAACTGAGTTAGTTGTTAATCGGAGATACAGATATTACATGAGTAGATATTCTAATAGCTACTTGATAAATTGTACAGGGACTCATATTTGTTGATGCCTACTGTTTCTGTTCGACGTCTATTATTTGGTATGGAGGTAGCGGATTAGGGTAGATAGTTGAGTGTTGTCTTGCTTCTCAACGGGATTAGGATTGGTGGTAGTCTAGAACCCGTCTCTGTCGTAGTAGTAGTTTTCTCGGTTTTGTTATCTGTTATTAATTATGTTTAGGTGATCGCTCTATATTGCTGATGTTACTGTTCCTTGCTTGTATGCCCTGCACTACTTTTCTATTAGTTGTCATTTTTTCTTCACCATCATTTTCCCTTTTCATTACTACTTTGATTTGATACACTCCACGAGGTAGGGGTAAGGTCTGAGTACTACCCCAGTTTGAGGGATTTCATTAAGTATGTCGTTGTTCTCAGAATTATTTCACATTCTCCAATCTCCAGTATAGATATTTTTGGATAATAACTGGCCCTTCTCTAATATTACGGCTGCATTTTCTTCTAAATCTGAATTTTGGTGCCAAATCTTGAGCTTGATAGAGTATTTTGTTCTTAGCGTTTTCTTGTGTTTTAAGTTACTGTTTTGGAGTTTTCTT
The DNA here is from genome assembly GCF_001406875.1 of Solanum pennellii. Lineage (NCBI taxonomy): Eukaryota > Viridiplantae > Streptophyta > Magnoliopsida > Solanales > Solanaceae > Solanum > Solanum pennellii. The sequence continues at coordinate 1,979,213 of NC_028644.1, read as the reverse complement.
GCTCTCCATCCCTTTTGATTTCAATAGCTGCATGAAATATTTACACGTTATTTTGTTTTCAGGTCCAGCGCAATCCAATATATGGGATTCAACGGTGCCTTCAAGGAAGAGAACCTGTTTCAATCGTCCAAAGCCATCTTCAGTAGAAAAGCTCACTAAAGACCTATATACAATTTTACATGAACAACAAAGTTCATACTTGTCTGCATCCTCTGAGGAGGAGTTGCTTTTTGAGAGTGACAAGCCTATGGTTTCTGTTGAAATAGGACATGGAAGTGTACTAATGCGGCATCCTAGTACAATAGGTAGAGAAGAAGAATCGGAAGCCAGCTCTCTTTCCGTTGACAACAAGCACCGTTCTGTCAGTGATGCTTATTCACGATTGACTAACCCTCCTGTAAATATTAGTAAGGGTGTCAATTCACCAAATATGGGTACCGAGAGAATCAAGAAACCTACTGGTCCAGCTATAGAACAAGACCAGATTAAAAGGTGCTTTCTCTATTAGTCTTGATAGCATATAAAGTTCCTTTGAGAAAGGAAAATATGTGCTGCGCGTGTTCAGACAGAATATGAGGTGTTAAATGCGTCATATCTGCTTAATTATCTTTCTGATTGTTTTATTTTATAATTCTTTTTTGCAGAAACAAGGATCACCTTGAGAAACTACAAATTCTTGGACATCATAATTCACCCCTTCGCTATTTAGACCTGAAGGTATTTTATTCTCTCTTGTACTCCAATGAAGAAATTTTGTTTTGCTTTCTATTAATACAACCAAAGCATGATTCCGTATCCACAATATGTCTCTATGTTCCAGTCCTTTTAGTTGAGTGTTCTTGTAGACATAAACTGAACTTTATCTTTTGTGAACAACTTTGACCTGTGTGGCCAACAATACATATCTTGGCCATTTCCAAAATTGATTCAGTTTTAGATGTTACTCGTATTAATCAAAAGTTGAAAGATTATGTGAATACTTGGGTACAGGATGTACTTAATTATGAAGAATTCGCGACTCATTTGTCAAGTGATGAACAGCAGCAACTACTGAAGTACTTACCACCTGTTGATTCTTTTGCGCCTCCAGATAGGTTTGTCTGTCTTCTCTGTTGTTCAGTTTCTCCGTCATGTTTTGGCTTTATGTTGAACTCGAACAAGAAAGAAAATTCGATATAGGTGGCTCAACCAGCTGATTGTTTTTGTGTTCTTTTCTCTCTCTTTAGTCTTAGAAGCGTGTTCGAGAGCTCTCAATTCGAGGAGAACCTCTGTTCCTTCCAGAAACTTCTTGCAGAAGGTGTTTTTGATAACTCTTTTCCAGGAGTGACATTAGAAGATTGTAGAAACTTGAAGAGATTTATATTATGCTATTTAACAAAGTCAAAGTGGGTGCAACAATATAATTTACTCAAGGTTTGATTACTAACGATTCGCTGCATAGATATTGAACATGTGACACCATTTTTTATGTGATATCTCCTAAATGTAAAGTGCAACTTTATTGAAGCTAATTTTGTTCTTTGGCAGGACACAAAATGTAAGAATAGTAGCAGCGGTTCTGAAGTTGCCGGAGAGCCAAATGCTGTTGGTACATGTCATTCAGCTAATGTGAAGAAACCACGGGAGGGGCAATATCCGAAGTGTTCAGGTTAGTTGTGTTCCTCTTTTACTTTTTTCGTTATGACATTTGACAATTATTCTGCCGTACACTTGTTTCTGTTGTAGACAATTTAACTTTGCATTACTTTTCAGCATTCACAACTAAATTTTTTTACTTGTTATTTGCTGTGCCATATAACTCGTAAGAATTAGAAAATGTTCCTAACGATGCAATGGCTTATTTCTTCACAAATGAGCAACCATGTAGCTTGACTTGTGATTTATAATGTGTTAGTGTAAATTGGCTTAAGAAGAGAGATGTTAGAAGCAAGGGATTCGTATGATAACAATCTACCTATATATATCTGTCTTCTATTTTTTCTACGTACAAGCCCCCTCCCTACTAGCGGATAGGCCAGTATACACGAAAATCATGGCTGTTTGAATAGGCAAGCTCTAAGTGTAAGCATCACAACTTGTTTGCTAGGTAGATCGATAACCTTTGGCTTTCGACTAAATATTATATCCCACCCCTCCTCCCACCACCGCAAAAGGGAAAATTCTTAAATGTGATGAAGGATAGGACATTCTAGTTTCTTGTAGTACATCAATTCTGTCTATCTGATATATTCTCGATAGACCTTTCTCAAATTAAATCACTGTTCAAATTATGGGCAAATATACAAGAATCTCCTCCCATAGAGGCGGAGCCAAGATTTGAAGTTTATGGACCCGGATTCTAGCCCTTTTAAGTTATCGGGTTCTAAATTAATAATTTGCACACATTAAATGGCTTCCTAAGACAAGCATTGTTTGGATCAAAGTTACTAGGCTTGACTGCACCCGTACCTTGAACTCTAGCTTTGCCCCTGCTTCCCCCACCTAGAAAGAATGAAAAAGTAACAAAAAGCTTTTGCTCCATGTCCATGTGCAATGTGTTCTTTGATTATATATTTGCTAATTCCGACAAATTAAGATGTACGAGCTATTTTGCTTCAGGTGCAAAGACGACAATGAAGAGCCCCAAAAGGGTGGTGATGAAAAGCATCTATGAGCAGAAGGAACTAGTAGACAACGATGGCTCTTGCTTCAGTCCAAGAAGCTCGTTTGCCTTGCCTTCTGAGAATAGTTCTCTCGTTCTGGATTCTCTCCGTTCTGCAAATGAGAACTCCCATCAGGACTTGCTGCTGGACGTGCCATCCAATAGCTATTGTCCTCAGGCGGAACTACTCTTACCTACATCAAGTTTTACTACTCAAGCAAGTACCGGTAGTAGCTCAATGTACCCTCCACATTTCGTCCGTCCCTAACAATACCATCATTACTTTGCTTGCTTCCCTTAGGATATCAAAAAGCTAGTTAAAAGTCAAAAACAGCATAGTAGTGTTGCATATCCCATGCAAACTTTATATTGGAATTTGTCAAAGGGGTTCGGGTGGTTACCTATTGCCTTTTCGCGGTTGACCTATATTGAAACCGGACTTTTTTAAATTACCATATGGATATGGTTGTTTTCCCCTTGATGAACACTGTATAATATAAGTTTGAAATGAAGAGGTGATAATGAGTGGTCTAGAAATATTCTATGTAGTGAAATTCATGGCTTATAGTGTGTTAGTTCTATTGGTGGTGAATTCTATCCTCTTAAAGACTTCATCAACTCTCCAAATGGAAGGAGTGGAGTTCCTTACTAATTTTAGGGGTGACAATGGGGCGGGTGGGTTAAGCATGAACTCGTAAAAAATTGTTACAGACTCATCTTGCACTCGCCATAGTAAGGTTAGAGCAAACCTAACCTTGCCTTGTTCATGTTGCTATCCTTACCTTCGGAACAAGGACAAATTGACTTAACCAAAGGAGACCGAAAAGAAGAAGGGGATCACCAAAGAAATAGTGCAAGGATATTAAGTAGACAGTTGATGTATCATACTCGATTCTTGTGTGGCAACTGATCACACGCAATCTCATTCTGCATAAGGTCATATCGACTCTAATCATACTCAATCCATCTTGCATAGGGTTATACCGGCTCTGATCAGACCCGATCTCATCCTGCATAAGATCATATCGGCTCTACTAGTCTTGTCCTGTTGTGATCCCTACCCTGAAACAATCAGGACAGGAACAATTGACTTGTGTAAAGGAAAAGGTCGATCATAAGAATGGGATTGCTAAAGGAATCATACAACGATATTGAGTAGACAATTTATGTCTCAGACTCTTTTCATATTTTTTGTAGCATGCATTTTTATTTGTGTCACAACTGATTAGACCCAACATCACCTTGTATAAGATCAAGCAAGCTTCGATGGATGTTTTAGTTTAATGGTCAATAAAGCGGGTGAAACTTATAGAAAGGATCACAGTATCAACAAAGAGATGTGGAGTGGAAAGTATTGAGTCTTGAAAAATGATACTATGAAAAATAGTATTTAATTCTAAGGGATCGTTTGGTTTGAATACAAGTTATTCTGAGATTAGTTAAGTTGAGATTAGTTATGGTGGAATAAGTTATACTGGGATTAGTTATGCTAGAAGCAGTTTTTATTGCTTGTTTGGTTTGTCATATTCAAACTTATATCCATTGCATAATTTTTAACTATAAGTTGTTTTTTTACAAAAATGTCCTCCACCTTATTTAGTTTGTTTTTTTCTTTTACATTTTCTTTGCAAACTTTAGTTATTCATCCTCAAAAATCAAACTTTCATGTTATTTAGCTTAAATATTTTTTTATGTGCATTTCCATAATTGTGCAGAGTGATTTTAAAATTAAACTTTCATCTTAGTTAACTTAAAAATAAATTTCATCTTATTTAACTTAAAAATAAAATTTTCATCTTATTTAGCTTAAAAATTAAACTTTCATCTTATTTAGCTTAAAAATAAAAATTTCGATCTTATTTAGATTAAAAATAAAACATTCATTTTAAATTTATCAAAGTAAAAGAAATTTTATTATTAAAGTTATCTATATTTTAATGGATATATAGAATACAATTTTTAAGTGAGTAATAAACTATGTAATTCGAAACATGTAATTTAGTAGTGGAGTAAATTTTTTAAGAGAAATCAGAATATAAATAAACATAAAATTAGGGGGAAAATATATGTATAATATATTCATAAATAAAAATTATATTTATAAAATGTAATTTTTTTAATAGAAAAATATATCATTAAAACAACAATTAAGTAAGGTTGTGAATGTTATTCTAGTTGTTTAAAATTATATTACTTGAATGTTTAAGTGGTTTATAAAAGAAATTTATGGGGTAATTTTGTTAATTTACATACTTTATCACAAAATAAGTTATTATGAGATTACTATATCACCGTCAGGGAGGGATAAATTATCCCAATACCATTTGTTAATTATGAGATAAGTTATCACATTTGTCTAACCAAATAACGGATTAAGAGACACAAAATTATTATTCCAGAATAACTTTTTCTCGTTAATCACACTAAATGACCCCTTAGAGTAAAAATCATTGAAAAAATAATTGTCTTTTTTTATATATCAAATATGACAAATAAAAATAAAAATCTATTTTAAAAATAAGTGACAAGTAAAAATATAATTAATCAATCCATTAATAATTTCTTAATCATATGTAAAGTGATTTCTTAATCGTGTATAAAATAGAAAGTGTTCTTCTAACATGAGACACATAAATTAATTATTAAAAGTATATAATACGACAATCATATTAATAATTATTTTCTTAATATTATAAATCAAAATACATCAAATAAAAACAAACAAAAGAAATATTTTTAATTTAACAACATTCGATATAAATTTTTTTTACTTTCTTATTCTTAAAATGCGTGTCAAAACGAAAATAAGAGAAAATAGTGTAGACTAACAAAAGCTTATACAAAGTTCCCATTTTTGAGGCTGAGAGCTTCTTCTTCTTCTCTATCAAATTCACAGCTCCAACAACAATGTCTATGGCCTTATTCTCATCTCCTCCACTCCATTTCCCAGCTCTCTCTCCTCCAAAACCCCATTTAACCCATAAACCATTTCTCCCTTTACCTCTCAAAAAACCCTTTTTGATTTCCCCTAAATCCATTGACGATGCTTCTTCTTCTTCTTCTGCTGTCAGTATAGAGCAAGAAAAGGACGAGGGATCTAATGGGGTGCTGTTAAAATCAAATGGGTCGTCGCCAGTGGTGGTCGCCGGAGCTCCGGTGACGGAGACTGAGGAGGTGAGGAAGTTTCAGGATGCTAGATGGGTTGGAGGAACTTGGGATTTGAAGAAATTTGAGAAAGATGGGAAGGTTCATTGGGATTCTGTAATTGATGCAGGTGAGATAAGAGTTTTGTACATCTCCAATTTGATTCATTTTTAGTAACATTTACTTTTTGGCCAATTTCAAGCTATGTTCTTGGTTGTTGGTACTAATTAACTCTACTTGCTTGACTTATTATCCTGTTAGGCCAAGCTCTAGGAAGTATTCGATTATTTGAGTTTTGTACCTGTACTATCAAGTGTGAGATTGAGTCTTGTTTATCTCCAATTTGATTTCTTTTGTTAAGTTTTTTCTTAAAGTTGATTCATTTATATGACCAAGTATCTGCAAAACAAAGGCATGTGTAGTTTTTTAAAGTTACTAATAGGCTTCTAGGCTAGCAAACATCTGAAAAAGCGGTGCATACGATAATTTAAATGAACCCTACTTCGAAATGAGAGAAGAAAGTGAGGAGGTTTATAAGGCACACACAAGTTCACATATGCATGCTTTTAGTCTCGATGATGGCGTAGCTCAAGGGTCAAAAGTTTGTAAGTTTATTTAGCTTGCAATCAACTCAACTATTTCGTCGAGTACCTAAAAAAGAAAGAGTGTCATTTAAAATGAAACAAAGAAATATATGTAAGTACTATAATTGGATTTTTGGGAACTGGGTGTGCATGCCATCCAGTGTATATGACTTGATCATTTTCAATTTGATGTCATCCAGTGTTTCTGGAGATGGTGTAATGCTGACTCTTGGTCTCCAAATGAAGAAGTCAAAAGGCATTAGTCCCTCCGTTTCATTTTAGGTGTCTTAGTTTGACTAGGCAAAGTTAAAGAAAATGAGGGGTATTTTTGGATCTTGTGATCTTACCAAGACTTGTCTAATATACTAATTTATCTTTTGGATCTTGTAGCCGTAAACATGTCATGTCAGATATGGAAACGTAAGAGTTACTAGATAGAGAAAGAGGCAGTCATTAAAAAAAAATAAGGAGGAAAGTAAGACACAAAAATTGAACGAAGGGAGTAGTATTTTGTAAGAGAAGTGTCGCTTAAATGCTTTTGAACCTTAAGCAGGGTTAGAGATGAACTTTAAAAGATTGAAATGAGCATGAAATAAAGCAACTAAGAAATTGTGGAGCAGAATTGTTTACGAAGTTTGCTTGTGAAGGATTTGCGGCACACAACATGGGGAAGCCATGGACTAGAAGGTATTCATAGATGTGCTCTCTTGCACTTTGGCTGGATCAAACTCTTGAACTAAAGTTATCTGTAAGATTGATGCAATTTCAGACAGTACGAGAAGATGTTCATCTAAGATGCCTCTCAATCCAAAATATTACTCACATGAAATGATGACTTTCTTGAATTGATGGATTATGTTAGCTTATATGCAGTTGTTAGTTTTTAATTACGTGTTGTTGATCCCTTTCCTCCGCTATACTCATTTGCCAATACACTTCAAAAAGTTGCAACTTTCATCCTTCCTTCCAGTCATTTACCTACATTTGATGCCTTCTTGATAATTCATTGGCTCGCTTGATTTTAAGATTTAATCGGTTGTGCCTAGTGGTAGTAGACATTATCAACAGTCTCCTTTTTTGGAAATAATCGCAATATAACAATTGATGGCTATTCATTTGCAGAGGTTAGGAGAAGGAAGTGGTTAGAAGATAACCCCGAGTCATCAAGTAATGAAGATCCTGTGCTTTTCGACACCTCAATTATTCCTTGGTGGGCATGGATGAAGAGGTTCCATCTTCCTGAAGCAGAACGTCTCAATGGTTTGCTTCATATCCCTTTTCCTTTTTCTTGATAAATAATTAAAGTTCCATTAATTGCGCCGAGCTGGTTGTGCATATGTACAGCAAAAAGACTTGTCCCCTCAAATAGGCAGGGAATCCAAAAAGTTGATGAATTTACATCCAAAAGGAACTGCATATTACTCCAATATTAGAATATAACAGTTTCAAGATCCTACTTTTTAAAACATACACTGCTGACGACTTGTTTTCAAATTATCTTTTATTTCTTTCATGCCACAAGGACCAAAATATACATAACAACAACATACCTAGTATAATCCCACAAACTGAGGTCTAGGAAGGGTAGAGTGCGCAAACTTTAGCCCAACCTCAGGGGTAGAGAGGCTGTTTCTGATAGACCCTCGGCTCAAGGGAAAAATAGTCTTAAGCAGTCCAAAGAAAGAAGTAAAAGAAGTACAAGAAAATAGCAGATAGTAACAAAAACAACAGATAGTAACAGGACTGCAGCAACAAAAATATACATTAATGGACACTATTTTAGTATTATTACAACTGTTACTTTGTTTTCTGACCATTCCAGCTTTGAACTGTCTCTTTTAGAGTTTAAGGAGGCCCATATCCTTTTTGCTCACTATTGTATCCTGTTCTCACACACAAAGCAGTAGGTATATTAGGAGTAAGCTGATCAACTAAGGGGTGATGTGAATCCTGTACAGGTCGTGCTGCAATGATTGGTTTCTTTATGGCCTACTTTGTGGATAGCTTGACCGGTATAGGCCTCGTCGACCAAATGGGGAATTTCTTTTGCAAAACACTATTGTTTGTAGCCGTGGCTGGTGTCCTCCTAATCCGCAAGAATGAGGATTTAGAAACTATCAAAAAGTTGTTGGAAGAGACTACTTTCTATGACAAGCAATGGCAAGCATCTTGGAAAGATGAGACCTCAAGCAGTTCGAAGGATTCTTGAGATTGTTCCTCGTATAACATTAGTTTTTCATACTTACAGGAAGATGTAATCCAGGTAGTTCTTCTATGCTAATCGAAGGAGAATTCGTATTCTCCATTTTGTTGTAGTGCTTGGTCTGCCATGTAATTTTTATTTTTTTGGCCTTTTTCTGTTTCTGGCAATGATTTTATATTTAGTTCTTTTGCCATTGTTGTAAAGTCTTTTTGCTGATCATGAGTATTGTTTTTCTAATCCTTTTAGTGCAAAAATAACTTCACAACTTTACTTGCTAGTGATGCTTTGATTTTCCAGAATCGAAGTCGAAAAATGGCCAGATTTATTCCATGTTGTTCAGACTCCAATATTGCCAAAATAATGTGTTTCTTTAAAAGCTATGCGTTTTTGAAGGATTAGACACATAGTACAACAACATTAGTGGAAAGTCCGAGCATAGAGTTCACTTGTAGTTTAATTCCTATGATTATGGGTTACTATAAGATTATTGGTAGTCTAAGAGACTATGGTATCAAGTCTGGCAACAGCGGTATCTGGATAGAAATTATCACATTAACATTATTTGAGACTTATGAAACTAAATTAAGACCTTGGCTATTCATCCCGTTGGCCTTCACGGCCATTCCGACCCATTTTAAAGGTCAAACAAGCCCCGAAGCGCGCATACCCCCATCTCGACGATTTTCGTGTGCTATAGCAAACCATTTTTTGGGTTATCCGGATTTCGACGTCAAAAATGACTAACTTTTGGTGCACGTCCGTCAAGACATTGGCTATGCAGCCGGTTGGTCCTCACCGCCATTCCGACCCATTTTGAAGGTCAAATGAGCCCCGATTCGAGCATACCCCTATTTCAATGTTTTTCGTGTGCAATAGCAAACCATTTTTTGGGTGATCTGGATTCCGACGTAAAAAATGCCAAAATTTTTTTTGGACGCTCGTGAAGACCTGGTCTATGCAGCCAATTGTCCATTACGGCAAATCCGACCATTTTAAAGGTCAAACAAGCCTCGAAGCGCGCATACCCCCATCTCGATAATTTTCGTGTGCTATAGCAAATCATATTTTGGGTGATCCGGAATAAGACGTCAAAAATTCCAAAATTTTTTGTGGACGTCTTTCAAGACCTTGGCTATGCAGAAAGTTGGCCATCACAGCCAATCCGACCCATTTTCAAGGTCAAACGAGCCCCGAAGCGCGCATATCCCCCATTTAGACGATTTTCGTGTGCTATAGCAAATCATTTTTTGGGTGATCCGGATTCCGATGTCAAAAATGCCAAAAATTTTTGTGGACGTCCGTCAAGACCTTGGCAATGCATCCGGTTAGCCTTCACGGCCATTCCGACCCATTTGAAAGGCCAAACAAGCCCAGAAGCGCGCATACCCCCATCTCGACGATTTTCGTGTGCTATAGCAAACCATTTTTTGGGTTATCGGATTTCGACGTCAAAAATGTCAAATTTTTTTGTGGACGTCCGTCAAGACCTTGGCAATGCATCCGGTTAGCCTTCACGGCCATTCCGACCCATTTGAAAGGCCAAACAAGCCCGGAAGCGCGCATACCCCCATCTCGACGATTTTCGTGTGCTATAGCAAACCATTTTTTGGGTTATCGGATTTCGACGTCAAAAATGTCAAATTTTTTTGTGGACGTCCGTCAATACCTTGTCTATGCAGCCGGTTGGCCCTCACAGCCAGTCTGACCCATTTTGAAGGTCAAACGAGCCCCGAAGTGAGCATACCCCCATTTCGACGATTTTTGTGTGCAATAGAAAACCATTTTTTCAGTGATCCGGATTCTGACGTAAAAAATACCAACAGTTTTTGTGGACGTCCGTCAAGACCTTGGATATGCAGCCAGTTGACCATCACAGCAAGTCTGACCCATTTTCAAGGTCAAACGAGCCCTGAAGCGCGCATACCCCTATTTCAACGATTTTTGTGTGCTATAGGAAATAATTTTTTGGGTGATCCGGATTCCGAAGTCAAAAATGCCAAAATTTTTTGTGGACGTCTGTCTAGACATTGGCTATGCAGCCGATTGGCCTTTACGGCCAGTCCGACCCATTTTGAAGGTCAAACGAGCCCCGAAGCGAGCATACCCCCCATTTCGACGATTTTCGTGTGCTATAGCTAACCATTTTTTGGGTGATCTGGATTCCGACGTCAAAAATTTCAAAACTTTTTGAGGACGTCCGTCAAGACCTTGACTATGCAGCCATTTGGCCATCACTTCCACTTCGAACCATATTCAAGGTCAAACGAGCCCCAAAGCGCGCATACCCCTATTTCAACTATTTTCGTGTGCTACAGCAAACAATTTTTTGGGTGATTCGGATTGCGATGTAAAAAATACCAAAATTTTTTGTGGAGGTCCTTCAAGACCTTGGCTGTGCAGCCGGTTGGCAATCACGGCCAGTCCGACCCATTTTCAAGGTCAAACGAGCCCCGAAGCGTGCATACCCCCCATTTAGACAATTTTCATGTGCTATAGCAAACCCATTTTTTTGGTTATCCGGATTCAGACGTCAAAAATGCCAAATTTTTTTGTAGACGTGCGTCAAGAAATTGTCTATGCATCTAGTTGGCCCTCGGAGCCAGTTCGACATATTTTCAAGGTTAAACGAGCCCCGAAGCGCGCATACCCCCCATTTAGATGATTTTCGTGTGCTATAGCAAACCATTTTTTGGGTTATCCGAATTCCGAAGTCGAAAAAGCCAAACTTTTTTGTGGACGTCCGTCAAGACCTTGGCTATGCAGCCGGTTGGCCTTCACGGCCACTCCGACCCATTTTGAAGGTCAAACGAGCCCCAAAGCGAGCATACCCCCCATTTGGACAATTTTCGTGTGCTATAGCTAACCATATTTTGGGTGATCCAGATTAAGACATCAAAAAATCCAAAATTTTTTGTGGACGTCTTTCAAGACCTTGGCTATGCAGACAGTTGGCCATCACAGCCAATCCGACCCATTTTCAAGGTCAAACGAGCCCCGAAGCGCGCATACCCCCTATTTAGACGATTTTCGTTTGCTATAGCAAACAATTTTTTGGGTGATCCGGATTCCGATGTCAAAAATGCCAAAATTTTTTGTGGACGTCCGTCAAGACCTTGGCTATGCATCCGGTTGGCCTTCACAGCCATTAAGACCCATTTTAAAGGTCAAACGAGCCCAGAAACGCATACCCCCATCTCGACGATTTTCGTGTGCTATAGCAAACCATTTTTTGGGTGATCCGGATTCGGACGTCAAAAACGCCAAATTTTTTTTGTTGACATCCATCAATACCTTGTCTATGCAGCCGGTTGACCCTCACGGCCATTCCGACCCATTTTGAAGGTCAAACGAGCCCTGAAGCGAGCATACCCTTCATTTCGACGATTTTCGTGTGCTATAGCAAACAATTTTTGGTGATCCGAATTCTGTTTAAAAAAATGCCAAAATTTTTAGTGGACATCCGTCAAGACCTTGACTATTCAGTCAGTTGGCCTTCACGGCCATTCCGACCCATTTTGAAGGTCAAACGAGCCCCGAAGCGAGCATACCCCCCATTTCGACGATTTTTGTGTGCTATAGATAACCATCTTTTGGGTGATCCGGATTCCGACGTCAAAAATTCCAAAATTTTTTGTGGACGTCCGTCAAAACCTTGGCTATGCAGCCATTTGGCCATCACTTCCACTTTGAACCATTTTCAATGTCAAACGAGCACCAAAGCGCGCATACCCCTATTTCGACTATTTTCGTGTGCTATAACAAACAATTTTATGGGTGATTCGGATTCCGATGTCAAAAATACCAAATTTTTTTATGGAGGTCCTTCAAGACCTTGGATGTGCAGCCGGTTGGCAATCATGGCCAGTTCGACCCATTTTCAAGGTCAAACGAGCCCCGAAGCGTGCATACTCCTCATTTAGACAATTTTCATGTGCTATAGCAAACAATTTTTTGGGTGATCCAGATTCCGACGTCAAAAATGCCAAACTTTTTTGTGGACGTCCGTCAAGACCTTGGCTATGCATCCGGTTGGCCCTCACGGCCAGTCCGACCCATTTTGAAGGTCAAACGAGCCCCAAAGCGAGCATACCCCCATTTCGATGATTTTCGTGTGCAAGAGCAAACCATTTTTTGGGTGATCAAGATTTCGACGTCAAAAATGCCAAAATTTTTTACGGACGTCCGTCAAGACCTTGGCTGTGCAGCCGATTGGCCCTCACGGCCAGTCCGACCCATTTTGAAGGTCAAACGAGCCCCAAAGCGAGCATACCCCCATTTCGATGATTTTCGTGTGCAAGAGCAAACCATTTTTTGGGTGATCAAGATTTCGACGTCAAAAATGCCAAAATTTTTTACGGACGTCCGTCAAGACCTTGGCTGTGCAGCCGATTGGCCCTCACGGCCAGTCCGACCCATTTTGAAGGTCAAACGATCCCCGAAGCGAGAATACCCCTCATTTCGATGATTTTTGTGTGCTATAGCAAACCATTTTTCGGGTGATCCGGATTCCGACGTAAAAAATTAAAAAATTTTTTGTTGACGTGCGCCAAACATTTGTCTATGCAGCCAGTTGTCCTTCACGGCCATTCCGACCCGTTTTAAAGGTCAAACAAGCCCCGAAGCGAGCATAGCCCCATCTCGACGATTTTCGTTTGCTATAGCAAACCATTTTTTGGGTTATCCGGATTCCGACGTCAAAAACGCTAAATTTTTTTGTGGACGTCCGTCAATACCTTGTCTATGCATCCGGTTGGCCCTCACGGCCAGTCCGACCCATTTTGAAGGTCAAACGAGCCCTGAAGCGAGCATACCCCCATTTTGATGATTTTCGTGTGCAATAGCAAACCATTTTTTGGGTGATCCCGATTCCGATTAAGAAAAGCCAAAAATTTTTGTGGACATCCGTCAAGACCTTGGCTATTCATCCAGTTGGCCTTCACGGTCATTCCGACCCATTTGAAAGGTCAAACAAGCCCCGAAGCGCGCATACCCCCATTTCGATGATTTTCGTGTGCTACCGCAAACAATTTTTTGGGTGATCCGGATTCCGACGTCAAAAATGCCAAACTTTTTTGTGGACGCGCGTCAAGACCTTGGCTATGCAGCCGGTTGGCCCTCACAGCCAGTCCGACCCATTTTTAAAGTCAAACGAGCCCCGAAGCGAGCATACCCCCCATTTCGACGATTTTCGTTTGCTATAGCAAACCATTTTTTGGGTGATAAGGATTTCAACGTAAAAAATTTCAAAATTTTTTTTGGACGTCCGTCAAGACCTTGTCTATGCAGCCATATGGCCATCACTTCCACTCCGAATCATTTTCAAGGTCAAACAAGCCCCAAAGCGCGGATACCCCTATTTCGAAGATTTTCGAGTGCTATAGCAAACAACTTTTTGGGTGGTCCGGATTTCGACGTCAAAAATGCCACAAGTTTTGTGGACGTCCGTCAAGACCTTCGCTATGCATCTGGTTGGCCTTCACGGCCAATCCGACCAATTTTCAAGGTCAAACGAGCCCCGAAGCGCGCATAACCCCCATTTAGATGATATTCAACTGTATAGCAAACCATTTTTTTGGTTATCCGGATTCAGACGTCAAAAATGCAAAAAAATTTTGTGGACGTGCGTCAAGACCTTGTCTATGCATCTAGTTGGCCCTCGGAGCCAATCCGACCAATTTTCAAGGTTAAATGAGCCCCGAAGCGCGCATACCCCCCATTTAGATGATTTTCGTGTGCTATAGCAAACCATTTTTTGGGTTATCCGGATTCCGAAGTCGAAAAAGCCAAACTTTTTTGTGGACGTCCGTCAAGACCTTGGCGATGCAGCCGGTTGGCCCTCACGGCCACTTCGACCCATTTTGAAGGTCAAACGAGCCCCAAAGCGAGCATACCCCCCATTTCGACAATTTTCGTGTGCTATAACAAACCATATTTTGGGTGATCCGGATTAAGACATCAAAAATTTCAAAATTTTTTGTGGACGTCATTCAAGACCTTGGCTATGCAGACAGTTGGCCATCACAGCCAATCCGACCCATTTTCAAGGTCAAACGAGCCCCGAAGCGCGCATACCCCCTATTTAGACGATTTTCGTTTGCTACAGCAAACAATTTTTTGGGTGATCCGGATTCCGATGTCAAAAATGCCAAACTTTTTCGTGGACGTCCTTCAAGACCTTGGCTATGAATCCGGTTGACCTTCACGGCCATTACGACCCATTTTAAAGGTAAAACGAGCCCAGAAACTCGCATACCCCCATCTCGACAATTTTCGTGTGCTATAGCAAACCATTTTTTGGGTGATCCGGATTCCGACGTCAAAAATGTCAAATTTTTTTCTGGACATCCGTCAATACCTTGTCTATGCAGCCGGTTGTCCCTCACGGCCAGTCCGACCCATTTTGAAGGTCAAACGAGCCCTGAAGCGAGCATACCCCCATTTTGATGATTTTCGTGTGCAATAGCAAACCATTTTTTGGGTGATCCGGATTCCGACGTCAAAAATGTCAAATTTTTTTCTGGACATCCGTCAATACCTTGTCTATGCAGCCGGTTGTCCCTCACGGCCAGTCCGCCCCATTTTGAAGGTCAAACGAGCCCTGAAGCGAGCATACCCCCATTTTGATGATTTTCGTGTGCAATAGCAAACCATTTTTTGGGTGATCCGGATTCCGACGTCAAAAATGTCAAATTTTTTTCTGGACATCCGTCAATACCTTGTCTATGCAGCCGGTTGTCCCTCACGGCCAGTCCGCCCCATTTTGAAGGTCAAACGAGCCCTGAAGCGAGCATACCCCCATTTTGATGATTTTCGTGTGCAATAGCAAACCATTTTTTGGGTGATCCGGATTCCGACGTCAAAAATGTCAAATTTTTTTCTGGACATCCGTCAATACCTTGTCTATGCAGCCGGTTGTCCCTCACGGCCAGTCCGCCCCATTTTGAAGGTCAAACGAGCCCTGAAGCGAGCATACCCCCATTTTGATGATTTTCGTGTGCAATAGCAAACCATTTTTTGGGTGATCCGGATTCCGACGTCAAAAATGTCAAATTTTTTTCTGGACATCCGTCAATACCTTGTCTATGCAGCCGGTTGTCCCTCACGGCCAGTCCGCCCCATTTTGAAGGTCAAACGAGCCCTGAAGCGAGCATACCCCCATTTTGATGATTTTCGTGTGCAATAGCAAACCATTTTTTGGGTGATCCGGATTCCGACGTCAAAAATGTCAAATTTTTTTCTGGACATCCGTCAATACCTTGTCTATGCAGCCGGTTGTCCCTCACGGCCAGTCCGCCCCATTTTGAAGGTCAAACGAGCCCTGAAGCGAGCATACCCCCATTTTGATGATTTTCGTGTGCAATAGCAAACCATTTTTTGGGTGATCCGGATTCCGACGTCAAAAATGTCAAATTTTTTTCTGGACATCCGTCAATACCTTGTCTATGCAGCCGGTTGTCCCTCACGGCCAGTCCGCCCCATTTTGAAGGTCAAACGAGCCCTGAAGCGAGCATACCCCCATTTTGATGATTTTCGTGTGCAATAGCAAACCATTTTTTGGGTGATCCGGATTCCGACGTCAAAAATGTCAAATTTTTTTCTGGACATCCGTCAATACCTTGTCTATGCAGCCGGTTGTCCCTCACGGCCAGTCCGCCCCATTTTGAAGGTCAAACGAGCCCTGAAGCGAGCATACCCCCATTTTGATGATTTTCGTGTGCAATAGCAAACCATTTTTTGGGTGATCCGGATTCCGACGTCAAAAATGTCAAATTTTTTTCTGGACATCCGTCAATACCTTGTCTATGCAGCCGGTTGTCCCTCACGGCCAGTCCGCCCCATTTTGAAGGTCAAACGAGCCCTGAAGCGAGCATACCCCCATTTTGATGATTTTCGTGTGCAATAGCAAACCATTTTTTGGGTGATCCGGATTCCGACGTCAAAAATGTCAAATTTTTTTCTGGACATCCGTCAATACCTTGTCTATGCAGCCGGTTGTCCCTCACGGCCAGTCCGCCCCATTTTGAAGGTCAAACGAGCCCTGAAGCGAGCATACCCCCATTTTGATGATTTTCGTGTGCAATAGCAAACCATTTTTTGGGTGATCCGGATTCCGACGTCAAAAATGTCAAATTTTTTTCTGGACATCCGTCAATACCTTGTCTATGCAGCCGGTTGTCCCTCACGGCCAGTCCGCCCCATTTTGAAGGTCAAACGAGCCCTGAAGCGAGCATACCCCCATTTTGATGATTTTCGTGTGCAATAGCAAACCATTTTTTGGGTGATCCGGATTCCGACGTCAAAAATGTCAAATTTTTTTCTGGACATCCGTCAATACCTTGTCTATGCAGCCGGTTGTCCCTCACGGCCAGTCCGACCCATTTTGAAGGTCAAACGAGCCCTGAAGCGAGCATACCCCCATTTTGATGATTTTCGTGTGCAATAGCAAACCATTTTTTGGGTGATCCGGATTCTGATTAAAAAATGCCAAAAATTTTTGTGGACATCCGTCAAGACCTTGGCTATTCAGCCAGTTGGCCTTCACGGCCATTCCGACCTATATGAAAGGTCAAACAAGCCCCGAAGCGCGCATACCCCCATTTCGACGATTTTCGTGTGCTATCGCAAACAATTTTTTTGGGTGATCCGGATTCCGATGTGAAAAGTGCCAAAAGTTTTTGTGGACGTCAGTCAAGACCTTCGCAATGCATCCGGTTGGCCTTCACTTCCACTTTGAACCATTTTCAAGGTTAAACGAGCACCAAAGTGCGCATACCCCTATTTCGACTATTTTCGTGTGCTATAGCAAACAATTTTATGGGTGATCCGGATTCCGATTAAAAAATGCCAAAATTTTTTGTGGACATCCGTCAAGACCTTGGATATTCATCCAGTTGGCCTTCACGGCCATTCCTACCCATTTGAAAGGTCAAACAAGCCCCGAAGCGCGCATACCCCCATTTCGACGATTTTCGTGTGCTATCGCAAACAATTTTTTGGGTGATCCGGATTCCGACGTCAAAAATGCCAAACTTTTTTGTGGAGGTCCTTCAAGACCTTGGCTTTGCATCCGGTTGTCCCTCACGGCCAGTTCGACCCATTTTGAAGGTCAAACGAGCCCTGAAGCTAGCATACCCCCATTTTGATGATTTTCGTGTGCAATAGCAAACAATTTTTTGGGTGATCCAGATTCCGATTAAAAAAATGCCAAATATTTTTGTGGACATCCGTCAAGACCTTGGCTATTCATCCAGTTGGCCTTCACGGGCATTCCAACCCATAACAAAGGTCAAACAAGCCCTGAAGCGTGCATACCCCCATTTCGACAATTTTCGTGTGCTATCGCAAACAATTTTTTGGGTGATCTGTATTCCGACGTCAAAAATGCCAAACTTTTTTGTGGACGTCCATCAAGAACTTTGCTATGCAGCCGGTTGGCCCTCACAGCCAGTCCGACCCATTTTTAAAGTCAAACGAGCCCCGAAGCGAGCATACCCCTCATTTTGATGATTTTCGTGTGCAATAGCAAACAATTTTTTGGGTGATCTGTATTCCGACGTCAAATATGCCAAACTTTTTTGTGGACGTCCCTCAAGAACTTTGCTATGCAGCCGGTTGGCCCTCACAGCCAGTCCGACCCATTTTTAAAGTCAAACGAGCCCCGAAGCGAGTATACCCCCCATTTCGATGATTTTCGTGTGCTATAGCAAACCATTTTTTGGGTGATACGGATTCCAACGTAAAAAATTTCAAATTTTTTTGTGGACGTCCGTCAAGACCTTGTCTATGCAGCCATATGGCCATCACTTCCACTCCGAACCATTTTCAAGGTCAAACGAGCCCCAAAGTGCGAATACCCCTAATTCGACGATTTTCGAGTGCTGTAGCAAATAATTTTTTGGGTGGTCCGGATTCCGACGTCAAAAATGCCACAAGTTTTTGTGGACGTCCGTCAAGACCTTTTCTATGCATCTGGTTGGCATTCACGGCCAGTCCGACCAATTTTCAAGGTCAAACGATCCTCGAAGAGTGCATACCCCCCATTTGGATGATATTCGTGTGTATAACAAACCATTTTTTTGGTTATCCGGATTCAGATGTCAAAAATGCCAAAATTTTTTGTAGACGTGCGTAAAGAAATTGTCTATGCATCTAGTTGGCCCTCGGAGCCAGTTCGACATATTTTCAAGGTTAAACGATCCCCGAAGCGCGCATACCCCCCATTTAGATGATTTTCGTGTGCTATAGCAAACCATTTTTTGGGTTATCCGAATTCCGAAGTCGAAAAAGCCAAACTTTTTTGTGGACGTCCGTCAAGACCTTGGCTATGCAGCCGGTTGGCCTTCACGGCCACTCCGACCCATTTTGAAGGTCAAACGAGCCCCAAAGCGAGCATACCCCCCATTTGGACAATTTTCGTGTGCTATAGCTAACCATATTTTGGGTGATCCAGATTAAGACATCAAAAAATCCAAAATTTTTTGTGGACGTCTTTCAAGACCTTGGCTATGCAGACAGTTGGCCATCACAGCCAATCCGACCCATTTTCAAGGTCAAACGAGCCCCGAAGCGCGCATACCCCCTATTTAGATGATTTTCATTTGCTATAGCAAACAATTTTTTGAGTGATCCGGATTCCGATGTCAAAAATGCCAAAATTTTTTGTGGACGTCCGTAAAGACCTTGGCTATGCATCCGGTTGGCCTTCACGGCCATTACGACCCATTTTAAAGGTCAAACGAGCCCAGAAACTCGCATACCCCCATCTCGACGATTTTCGTGTGCTATAGCAAACCATTTTTTGGGTGATCCGGATTCGGACGTCAAAAACGCCAATTTTTTTTGTGGACATCCGTCAAGACCTTGGCTATTCAGTCAGTTGGCCTTCACGGCCATTCCGACCCATTTTGAAGGTCAAACGAGCCCCGAAGCGAGCATACCCCCCATTTCGACGATTTTCGTGTGCTATAGATAACCATTTTTTGGGTGATCCGGATTCCGACGTCAAAAATTCCAAAATTTTTTGTGGACGTCCGTCAAAACCTTGGATATGCAGCCATTTGTCCATCACTTCCACTTTGAACCATTTTCAATGTCAAACGAGCACCAATGCGCGCATACCCCTATTTCGACTATTTTCTTGTGCTATAACAAACAATTTTATGGGTGATTCGGATTCCGATGTCAAAAATACCAAATTTTTTTGTGGAGGTCCTTCAAGACCTTGGATGTGCAGCCGGTTGGCAATCATGGCCAGTCCGACCCATTTTCAAGGTCAAATGAGCCCCGAAGCGTGCATACCCCTCATTTAGACAATTTTCATGTGCTATAGCAAACAATTTTTTGGGTGATCCAGATTCCGACGTCAAAAATGCCAAACTTTTTTGTGGACGTCCGTCAAGACCTTGGCTATGCAGCCGGTTGGCCCTCACGGCCAGTCCGACCCATTTTGAAGGTCAAACGAGCCCCGAAGCGAGCATACCCCCATTTCGATGATTTTCGTGTGCAAGAGCAAACCATTTTTTGGGTGATCCGGATTTCAACGTCAAAAATGCCAAACTTTTTTACGGACGTCCGTCAAGACCTTGGCTGTGCAGCCGATTGGCCCTCACGGCCAGTCCGACCCATTTTGAAGGTCAAACGATCCCCGAAGCGAGAATACCCCTCATTTCGATGATTTTTGTGTGCTATAGCAAACCATTTTTCGGGTGATCCGGATTCCGACGTCAAAAATTCAAAATTTTTTTGTTGACGTGCGCCAAACATTTGTCTATGCATCCAGTTGTCCATCACGGCCAGTTCAACCCATTTTCAAGGTCAAACGAGCCCTGAAGCGCGCATATCCCCCTATTTAGACAATTTTCGTGTGCTATAGCAAACCATTTTTAGGGTGAACCAGATTCCGACGTCAAAAATTCCAAAATATTTTTTGGACGTGCGTCGAGACCTTGTCTGTGCATCCAGTTGGCCCTCAGAGCCAGTCCGATCCATTTTGAAGGTCAAACGAGCCCCAAAGCGAGCATACCCCCATTTCAATGATTTTTGTGTGCAATAGCAAACCATTTTTTGGGTGATCCGAATTCCGACGTCAAAAATGCCAAGCTTTTTTTTGAACGTTCGTCAAGACCTTGGCTATGCAACCGGTTGGCCCTCACGGCCATTCCGACCCATTTTGAAGGTCAAACGAGCCCCGAAGCGAGCATACCCCTCATTTCGACTATTTTCGTGTGCAATAGCAAATCATTTTTTAGGTGATCCGGATTTCGACGTCAAAAATTCCCAAATTTTTGTGGACGTCCTTCAAAAGGTTGGCTATGCATCCGGTTTTCCCATACGGCTAGTCCGTCCCATTTTAAGGGTCAAACAAGCCCCGAATAGAGCATACCCCCCATTTATAAGATTTTCGTGTGCTATAGCAAAACATTTTTTGAGTTATCTAGATTCTGACGTCAATAATGCCAAAATTTTTTGTGGACGTCCGTCGAGACCTTGGCTATGCAGCCGGTTGGCCCTCACATCCAGTCCGACCAATTTTGAAGGTCAAACGAGTCCCAAAGCGAGCATACCCCCCATTTCGATGATTTTCGTGTGCTATAGCAAACCATTTTTTGGGTGATCCGGATTCCGACGTCAAAAATTCCAAAACTTCTTATAGACGTCCGTCAAGACCTTGGCTATGCATCCAGTTGACCTTCACGGCCATTTCGACCCATTTTGAAGGTCAAACGAGCCCTAAAGCGAGCATACCCCCCATTTCGACGATTTTCGTGTGCTATATAGCAAACCAATTTTTGGGTGATCTGGATTCCGACGTCAAAAATGCCAAAATTTTTTGTGGACGTCCGTCAAGACCTTGGCTATGCATCCAGTTGACCTTCACGGCCATTTCGACCCATTTTAAAGGTCAAACAAGCCCCGAAGCGCGCATCCCCCCATCTCGACGATTTTCGTGTGCTATAGCAAACCATTTTTTGGGTGATCCGGATTCCGACGTCAAAAATGCCAAATTTTTTCGTGGACGTCCGTCAAGACCTTGGCTATGCATCCAGTTGACCTTCACGGCCATTTCGACCCATTTTAAAGGTCAAACAAGCCCCGAAGCGCGCATCCCCCCATCTCGACGATTTTCGTGTGCTATAGCAAACCATTTTTTGGGTGATCCGGATTCCGACGTCAAAAATGCCAAATTTTTTCGTGGACGTCCGTCAAGACCTTGGCTATGCATCCAGTTGACCTTCACGGCCATTTCGACCCATTTTAAAGGTCAAACAAGCCCCGAAGCGCGCATCCCCCCATCTCGACGATTTTCGTGTGCTATAGCAAACCATTTTTTGGGTGATCCGGATTCCGACGTCAAAAATGCCAAATTTTTTCGTGGACGTCCGTCAAGACCTTGGCTATGCATCCAGTTGACCTTCACGGCCATTTCGACCCATTTTAAAGGTCAAACAAGCCCCGAAGCGCGCATCCCCCCATCTCGACGATTTTCGTGTGCTATAGCAAACCATTTTTTGGGTGATCCGGATTCCGACGTCAAAAATGCCAAATTTTTTCGTGGACGTCCGTCAAGACCTTGGCTATGCATCCAGTTGACCTTCACGGCCATTTCGACCCATTTTAAAGGTCAAACAAGCCCCGAAGCGCGCATCCCCCCATCTCGACGATTTTCGTGTGCTATAGCAAACCATTTTTTGGGTGATCCGGATTCCGACGTCAAAAATGCCAAATTTTTTCGTGGACGTCCGTCAAGACCTTGGCTATGCATCCAGTTGACCTTCACGGCCATTTCGACCCATTTTAAAGGTCAAACAAGCCCCGAAGCGCGCATCCCCCCATCTCGACGATTTTCGTGTGCTATAGCAAACCATTTTTTGGGTGATCCGGATTCCGACGTCAAAAATGCCAAATTTTTTCGTGGACGTCCGTCAAGACCTTGGCTATGCATCCAGTTGACCTTCACGGCCATTTCGACCCATTTTAAAGGTCAAACAAGCCCCGAAGCGCGCATCCCCCCATCTCGACGATTTTCGTGTGCTATAGCAAACCATTTTTTGGGTGATCCGGATTCCGACGTCAAAAATGCCAAATTTTTTCGTGGACGTCCGTCAAGACCTTGGCTATGCATCCAGTTGACCTTCACGGCCATTTCGACCCATTTTAAAGGTCAAACAAGCCCCGAAGCGCGCATCCCCCCATCTCGACGATTTTCGTGTGCTATAGCAAACCATTTTTTGGGTGATCCGGATTCCGACGTCAAAAATGCCAAATTTTTTCGTGGACGTCCGTCAAGACCTTGGCTATGCATCCAGTTGACCTTCACGGCCATTTCGACCCATTTTAAAGGTCAAACAAGCCCCGAAGCGCGCATCCCCCCATCTCGACGATTTTCGTGTGCTATAGCAAACCATTTTTTGGGTGATCCGGATTCCGACGTCAAAAATGCCAAATTTTTTCGTGGACGTCCGTCAAGACCTTGGCTATGCATCCAGTTGACCTTCACGGCCATTTCGACCCATTTTAAAGGTCAAACAAGCCCCGAAGCGCGCATCCCCCCATCTCGACGATTTTCGTGTGCTATAGCAAACCATTTTTTGGGTGATCCGGATTCCGACGTCAAAAATGCCAAATTTTTTCGTGGACGTCCGTCAAGACCTTGGCTATGCATCCAGTTGACCTTCACGGCCATTTCGACCCATTTTAAAGGTCAAACAAGCCCCGAAGCGCGCATCCCCCCATTTCGACGATTTTCGTGTGCTATATAGCAAACCAATTTTTGGGGGATCTGGATTCCGACGTCAAAAATGCCAAAATTTTTTGTGGACGTCCGTCAAGACCTTGTCTAAGCATCCGGTTGGCCTTCACGGCCATTCCGTCCCATTTTAAAGGTCAAACAAGCCCCGAAGCGCGCATACCCCCATCTCGACGATTTTCGTGTGCTATAGCAAACCATTTTTTGGGTTATCCGGATTTAGACGTCAAAAATGCCAAAATTTTTTGTGGACGTCTGTGAAGACCCTGGCCATGCATCCGGTTGGCCCTCACGGCCAGTCCGACCCATTTTGAAGGTCAAACGAGCCTCGAAGCGAGCATACCCCCATTTCAATGATTTTCGTGTGCAATAGCAAACCATTTTTGGGGTGATCCAGATTCCGACGTCAAAAATGCCAATTTTTTTTGTGGACGTTCGTCAAGACCTTGGCTATGAACCCGGTTGGCCCTCACGGCCAGTCCGACCCATTTTGAAGGTCAAACTAGCCCCGAAGAGAGCATACCCCTCATTTCGACGATTTTCGTGTGCTATAGCAAACCATTTTTTGAGTGATCCGGATTTCGACATAAAAAAAACCAAATTTTTTTGTGGACATCTGTAAAGACCTTGTCTATGCATCCGGTTGGCCTTCACGGCCATTCCAACCCATTTTAAAGGTCAAACAAGCTCCGAAGCGCGCATACCCCCATATCGATGATTTTTGTGTGCTATAGCAAACCATTTTTTGGGTTATCCGGATTCCGACGTCTAAAATGCCAAACTTTTTTGTGGACGTCCGTCAAGACCCTGGCTTTGCATCCGGTTGGACCTCAAGGACAGTCCGATCCTTTTTGAAGGTCAAACGAGCCCCGAAGCGAGCATACCCCCATTTCAATGATTTTAGTGGGCAATAACAAACCATTTTTTGGGTGATCCGGATTCCGACGTCAAAAATGCCAAACTTTTTTTTGGACGTTCGTCAAGACCTTGTCTATGAAGCCGGTTGGCCCTCACGGCCAGTCCAACCCATTTTGAAGGTCAAACGAGCCCCGAAGCGAGCATACCCCTCATTTCGACTATTTTCGTGTGCAATAACAAATCATTTTTAGGTGATCCGGATTTCGACGTAAAAAATGCCAAAATTATTTGTGGACGTCCGTCAAGACCTTGGCTATGCATCCAGTTGTCCATCACGGCCAGTCCGACCTATTCTCAAGGTCAAACGAGCCCCGAAGCGAGCATTACCCCCAATTTCAATGATTTTCGTGTGCAATAGAAAACAATTTTTTAGGTGATCCGGATTCCGACGTCAAAAATGCCAAAATTTTTTGTGGACGTCCGTCAAGACCTTGGCGATGCATCCAGTTGTCCATCATGGCCAGTCCAACCCATTTTCAAGGTCAAATGAGCCCCGAAGAGCGCATACCCCCTATTTAGACGATTTTCGTGTGCTATAGCAAATTATTTTTAGGGTGATCCAGGTTCTGATGTCAAAAATTCCAAAATTTTTTGTGGACGTGCGTCAAGACCTTGTCTATGCATCCAGTTAGCCCTCAGAGCCAGTCCGACCCATTTTCAAGGTCAAACGAGCCCCGAAGAGAGCATACCCCCTATTTAGACGATTTTCGTGTGCTGTATCAAATTATTTTTAGGGTGATCCAAATTCCGACGTCAAAAATTCGAAAATTTTTTGTGGACGTTTGTCAAGACCTTGTCTATGCATCCAGTTGGACCTAAAAGCAAGTCCGACCAATTTTCAAGGTCAACCGAGCCCCGAAGCGCGCATACCCCCCATTTAGATGATTTTCATGTGCTATAGCAAACCATTTTTTGGGTGATTCGGATTCCGATGTCAAAAATGCAAAATTTTTTTGTGGACGTCCGTCAATACCTTGACTATGCAGCTGGTTGGCTCTCAAGGCCGGTCCGAACCATTTTGAAGGTCAAACGAGCCCCAAAGAGACAATACCCCCCATTTGAACGATTTTCGTGTGCTATAGCAAACCATTTTTTGGGTGATCCGGATTAAGACGTCAAAAGTTGCAAAATTTTTTGTGGACATCCGTCAATACCTTGTCAATGCAGCCAGTTGGCCATCACGGCCAATCCAACCCATTTTCAAGGTCAAACGAGCCCCGAAGCGAGCATACCCCTCATTTCGACGATTTTCATGTATAATAGCAAACCATTTTTTAGGTGATCCGGATTCCGACGTCAAAAATGCCAAAATTTTTTGTCGACGTCCGTCAAGACCTTGGCTATGCATCCAGTTGGCCATCACGGCCAGTCCGACCCATTTTCAAGGTCAAACGAGCCCCGAAGAGCGCATACCTCCTATTTAGACGATTTTCGTGTGCTATAGCAAATTATTTTTATGGTGATCCAGATTACGACGTCAAAAATGCCAAAATTTTTTGTGGACGTGCATCAAGACCTTGTCTATGCATCCAGTTGGCCCTCAAAGCTAGTCCGACCAATTTTCAAGGTCAAACGAGCCCCGAAGCGCGCATGCCCCCCATTTGGATGATTTACGTGTGCTATAGCAAACCATTTTTTGGGTTATCTAGATTCAGACGTCAAAAATGCAAAATTTTTTTGTGGACGTCTTTCAAGACATTTGCTATGCATCCAGTTGGCCTTCACGTCCAGTCCGACCAATTTTCAAGGTCAAACGAGCCACAAAGCGAGCATACCCCCCATTTCAACGATTTTCGTGTGCAATAGCAAACTATTTTTTGGGTGATCCGGATTCCAACGACAAAAACGCCTGTGGACGTACGTCAAGACCCTGGCTATGCATCCGGTTGGCCCTCACAGCCAGTCAGACCCATTTTCAAGGTCAAACAAGCATCGAAGCGAGCATACCCCCATTTCAATGATTTTCGTATGCAATAGCAAACCATTTTTTGGGTGATCCGGATTCCAACGTCAAAAATGCCAAACTTTTTTGTGGACGTCCTTCNTTCAAGACCTTGGCTATGCATACGGTTTTCAATCACGGCTTGTCCGACCCATTTTGAAGGTCAAACGAGCCCCGAAGCAAGCATACCCCTCATT